>NC_143527.1:31949751-32107251 GCF_031878675.1 Megascapheus bottae
AAAGAATTTTCCTAATTTAATTGCTGTAGTAGTTTCCAGAGATTGTAGGGAATTCTCTCTCTCTCTCTCTCTCTCATCTCTCTCTCTCTCTCTCTCTCTCTCTCTCTATCTCTCTCTCTCTCTCTCTCCTCTCCCTCCCTCCCTCCCTCCCTCCCTCCCTCCCTCTCCCTCCCTCCCTCCCTCCCTCCCTCCCTCTCTCTCTCTCTCTCTCTCTCTCTCTCTCTCTCCTCTCTCTCTCTCTCTCTCTCTCTCTCTCTCTCTCTCTCTCTCCCTCTCCCTCTCTCTCTCTCTCTCTCTCCCCTCTCTCTCTCTCTCCCTTTCTCTCTTTTTACCAGTCCATGACTGGGACCTACTGCTTTTGCTCACTGGGCTAGCACTGTACAAAGTGAACCGCACCTCAAACCCCACTCCATTTTTTTTTGAGAAAAGAATTCTTATAGTAGCAATTTTAAATAAGATTCACTACATATATGCAGAATAAATCTTATTCATGTAAATATTTAAGAATTTCTGGCTAATAGAGTGTCCTCCTATAAACTGATCTTGTGGTACAATATGTTGCCAATAATTTCTTCCCTCGAAATTGTAAAGGTGTATAATAAAGCAATGCAATTTCAATATCATTTGTTAGCCAACAGCTAAATAACAAGCTTAATTTGTTTTCCCCTTACAGGAGATTAAATTTTATCAGTATAAAGAACTGTGAATGTATGCATTAAGTTCATTCTACTTAGTTCCTCTCATTCAGTCAAATATCAAACCACTTGTCACATTCCTGAAAGATTTCCTAAAATGCTTTAACTAAAGTTCAGGAGAGTTGTCACCAACATTTTCTTTTGTTATTCTTTATCCAGTCCAGTACTCTCTGTTGCTGTACCTGAAAATTTTAGCCAGAACACAATCACTTTTCATCACCTGCTGCCAGACCACCAATAAGCCCAAACACCTTCATTTGTACTTGAAATTGGTTCTGACAGCTGGCATGATCTTCTTACGACAACTCAAAGTATGTCCATTCTAATTATTTCCACAATTTCTCATCTTTCAAGGATTAAGGCCAATTCCTTGAATTGGGCTACAAGGTTTTAATTTTTCTACCCTGAGCCTCAATTCAAGATCTTCTAGATCATAACTGATAACTAAATATCTACCTGATGTTCAATTCTTTAGAATCTGACAACTTATTTCTATTGCTGTTAATGTACCTTGTACAATCAAAACAGATTTTGTCTATTTTACTCACTACTTAGACCCCAGGAGGGGAAAAGTTTTATTTAGTAAGTATTTAATAATTATTATCTCAACGCATTAACTACCTCATTACTTCTCAAGTCACAGCTGACCTTCACATTGTGAATAACCATTTGTTTAATGTTTGCATTCCATACATTTTCCTGACATCAGCAGGCATCCAGTGATGATTTATGTTTTGTCTAGCTTATATCCTCCATGCCTACTGCACGTCACATCCATTATAAATGTGAAATGAATAGCCAAAAGGACAATGATAGCATTCTTCCCTTTTATTTTCTCGCTTGCTTGTGATGCATTATTCCCAAGGATTGCATTTGCTCTCTGGTCTCCCTGTAAAATTATCTCACAAGAAACCAATTTCCATGAAGTTGTTATCGGTGTGGCCTATGCACTTTGTTTAAAAGACCATGGTCGTTTTGATAGACAAAAGAAAAAGTAGAGATAGACTTGTTCTTTACCTAAGCATGGAGTGAACTTTGACAATTCTCATTTTAATCTACCATGTTAATCACACGACATGTGTACAACACCTACTTCACTAGAGCCACCCAAATCAGAACGAGCATAATCAGGGAAAGAAACAGTGGCTGCTTAAGAGTTGGAAAGGTTCAGGTGCTGTTCAAGAATCGTCTAGGACTATTGCCCTCACAGTAGGTTTCTTGCTAGCCCAAGGCATATTCACTACAGAGCACATGGTAATGTGTTGGGTTGGGGACTACTACTTATTAACACACATGCCCTTCTTGTGTAGCACTGCCAGGCTCTTACCAATTATAGATGGTTTAAAAGGACTTGAGGTTTCCCTTATAAAACTCCAGAAACCTAACTGCAGGTACAAGAATAAGTATAATGACAACCTATGCATGACAAGTTTTCCGATCTCATCCGACTGTGCCCTGGGCTATGAGTCTGTTTATGGTTGATAGCCAGTGAAGACAGCTGTGTTAGTCACATTCTGCTTGGCTAACACTGGTTCAGAAATTCTGCACAAAAAACCTCATGTTACTGTCTAGTTAAAATGGAAGTTCCATATTCTGAATTTGTTTAAATTTCCAACTTCCATATGTTGAAGGAAAATATGCAATTGATTTCTCCTGGATCATCATCTTGTTAAGGAATAGTAGGCTACCACTGAAATTAAACTTAGAAAACAATGTAGATTAGACTGGGGGAAACTACAGGAAGAGCCTATAATCATTTCTGATTTCTGATTTATGTATACTGAGATTCACTCAAGAGACTGAGATGTTGAGGACCAATGTTCAAATTTAGCCCAGACAAACAGACTCAGTGATTTTCCTCATCTGTAATAAATTAATACACATCTAGGATTCTCCTAGCCGAGGATTACAATACCTCAAAACCTGGGTACATAAGGTCATATAGGCTGAGGCTAAATGAAAGGATCTCTAGGATATGGAAACAAGAGCTTTATCTTGTGTGATTGTTGTTCTTAATGTACTATTATTTCTCTTCTCTTTTTTTGCCTTTTGGTTAATCTTACATTGTTACTGTATCTGATTTTGTTACCTGGTATATTGTATATATGCTTATTTGTTTATTTGAAATAGGAAAGTGAAGGAGGAAAAACAAGCTGATTGGGAGGGGTTGGGGAAAAAGAAATGGAGAATAAAACATGAGAAGCGGTATCAATGTGTGAAAGGTAATGCACCTATTACCTGGTGAATGTAACTGTAACCCCTTTATACATTACCCAGATCCCCAAAAAATTGTAAAAACAAAAAAACAACTTAGCCCAGACAGAAAGGCATAAGTGTCTATCTCCAAACTAACCCTGGTATCAAACAAACCATATACAAATAACATTCACACTTACATAAGTATGCACATGCATGCACATATACATATTAGTTTAATCTACATATTTCTCAATAATATAACTTATTTATTTATTTATTTATTTATTTATTTTTTTGCCAGTCCTGGGCTTGAGCTCAGGGCCTGAGCACTGTCCTTGGACTTTCTCAAGGCTAGAGCTCTACCACTTGAGCCTCAGCACCACTTCCGGCTTTTTTCTATGTATGTGGTACCGAGGAATCGAACCTGGGTCTTCATGCATGCTAGGCAAGCACTTTAACCACTAGGCCAAACTCCTGGCCCCTTAATTATTTATTTTTAAAGTATTTTAATACCAGTCCTGGAGCTTGAATTCAAGGCCTGGGCAGTGTTCTTGAGATTTTCTTTTTCTTTTTAGTTCTTTTCTTTCCTTTTTTCCCCAAGGCTAGCACTCTACCACTTGAGCCATAGCTCTACTTCTGAACTTTCAGTGATTAAATGAAGATATAAGTTTCAATGATTTTTTTTGCTCAAGCTGCTTTCAAAAAATCACCCTCAGATTTTAGCCTCATGAGTAGCTTGGATTACAGGTGTGAGCCAGTGATGCCTAGCTTCTCAATGAAATGATTTATTAAAAAATATATAAAGAAGATGATTGGGAGGGGTAGGGGAAGGGAAATGGGGACAAAGACTTGAGAAGGGGTATCAATGTATGAGAAGTAATGCACCTACTACCTGGTGAGTGTAAATTTGACCCCTCTGTACATTACCCTGACAATAATTTTTTTTCAAAATTATATTTAAAAAAATCTCATGGACTTTCCTGCCCCACGTGGCATGGAATGTTGATCCTTAGGACTTCATGCATGCTAGGAAAGTACTCTACCACTAGGCCACAGCCCCGGCCCCTAGTTATAGATATTTATTTATTTACTTATTTTTTTTGATGGATTGATTGCCAGTCTTGGCTTAAACTCAGGACCTGAGTACTGACCCTGGGCTTTGTCAAGGGTGGTGCTCTACCCCTTGAGTCACAGCACCACTTCTGGATTTTTCTATCTATGTAGTAACTGAGGAATCAAACTGGGGTCTTCATGAATACTAGGCAAGCACTCTACCACTAGGCCAAACTCATGGTCCTAGTTACACATACTTTTTAACTTCTAGATATATTTATTTGTTCTTTATGACCAATAAACAACAAGTGTGTGTGTGTGTGTATGTGTGTGTGTCCATCACTATAATAGTTCTGGGGCACAAACACATGCTATTTGCATGACTTTTTCCCCCTGAATCTCTTTGGCTCTCCTAATTTTGATGTCTTCTAATCAAGCACTAATTTATATAGATAGAAAGATTATGGTTCTAAATTTGTGTTACTGTCAGACATTGAGCAAGCACTCAAAAATAACAACAAAAATTACAATTGCCAAAGGAGTAATGGATAAATAATTGAATATATTTAAGCAGGATTTTAGCTGTCAAGAATGTCTTTTTCTTCTAGGGGGTAACAATGTTCAAGAAGTAATGTACCCCTTACCTGATGAATACAATTGTAACCCTTCTGTATATCTCCCCAACAATAAAAATATAAATAATGTCATTTTCTTCAGTGAGTAAACATTTTGCAAAAGAATCTCTAGCACTCTGGAAAAACCTCCCATGATCCTGGATTGGAAGAATCAACATTGTGAAAATGACAATCTTGCCAAGGCTATCTACAAATTCAATGCAATACCCATCAATATCCCAATGGCATTCTTTAAAGAAATAGAAAAGGCAATTCAAAATTTCATATGGAATAATAAAAGACCCCGTATAGCAAAAACACTTCTTAGCAGAAAGAACAGCGCTGGAGGAATTTCAATTCCAAACTTTAGACTCTATTACAGGGCTATAATTATCAAAACAGCTTGGTACAGGCACAAGAACAGGCCTGAAGACCAATGGAATAAAACTGAGGACCCAGATATTAAACCACAGACCTATGGCCACCTAATCTTTGACAAGGGAGTCAAAAAAATAGAATGGAAGAAAGACAGCCTCTTCAACAAGTTGTGCTTGCAGAACTGGTTAAGCACCTGCAGAAAACTAAAGTTGGATCCTTCTTTGTCACCCTGCACTAGAATTAACTCCAAATGGATCAAAGACCTGGAGGTAAAAGCTGACACACTGAAAACTTTACAAGAAGAAATAGGAGATACACTAGGCCTCCTTGGCACAGGTTGAAACTTTCTTAATAAGGACCAAGAATCACAACAAATCAGAGAAAGGCTGGATAAGTGGGACTGCATTAAACTGCAGAGCTTTTGTATGGCAAAGTAAATAGCTAGTAAATTAATTAGGAAGCCTACAGAGTGGGAGAAGATCTTCACCAACCAACCAATGGACAAAGGCCTCATATCTAAAATATATCAACAACTCAAAAAATTGAATCACTCCAAAACTAATCTCCAAAGTAACAACCATCCCATTAAAAAATGGGCCAAAGACTTAAAGAGAGTCTTCTCTGAAGAAGAAACAAAAATGGCCTATAGACACATGAAGAAATGCTCAACATCTCTGGTCATCAAAGAAATGCAAATCAAAATAACTCTAAGATTCCACCTCACTCCAGTTAGAATGGCCAGGATCAGGAAAAAGAATAACAGATGCTGGAGGGGATGTGGTCAGGAGGGATCACTACTACACTGTTGGTGGGAGTGAAAACTCGTTCAACCACTGTGGAAAGCAGTATGGCAGTGCCTCAAAAGTCTAAACATAGAACTCCCCTATGACCCAGCAATTCCACTACTTGGCATTTACCCAACCATCCAGAATCTAGGGCATACTAAATCCACCAACACAACAATGTTCATTGCAGCATTATTCACCATAGCAAAGATATGGAACCAACCTAGATGTCCCTCAGTTGATGAGTGGCTCAAAAAGTTGTGGTATTTGTACACAATGGAATTCTATGCTGCTATCAGAAAGAATGACATTGCCCCATTTGTTAGGAAATGGAAAGTCTTAGAAAAAATCATATTAAGTGAAGTAAGCCAGACTCAAAGGAACTTAGGCTTAATGGTTTCCCTCATTTGTCATAATCAGTAGAAACCTTGGGCTCTACTAGCAGAGATCTGCAATAGAGCAAAACCCTGATACATAAGGCCATGTAGTATGAAGCTAATTGAAAGGACCTCCAGGATATTGAAACAAAAGCCATATAATGAATGATTGTTGTCCTTAATGTTCTACGTTATCTCTCATCTCCTTTTCTGTCCCTTGGGTATCTCATATTGGTACAGTATCTTACTTTGTTATCTGATATATTGAATTTATTTGTATTTGGTTATTTGAAATTTGATAGGGAAGGGGGGAAAACCAAGACGGGGGGGAGGGTAATGGGTACCAAGGCATATGAAAGGGTATCAATGTATGTGAATTAATGCATCTTCTATCTGGCAAATATCATGTAACCCTTTTATTAATTACAATAAAAAATATTAAAAAAAAAGAATCTCTAGCACTCAACAACAAATTCCATTTATTGATACAAATCATATTACAAGAAACAAATGAGTAAATAATTGCTTGCTTACTAAAAGTAGTAGTATTACAAAACTAATATATCACATTCCTCTAGCATTTATGTCTCATAAGATTTACCTTTGTATTCTGTGTCAAACTTTCAACAATCTATTTATCTATTAATCTTTCTTTTGAAATTTAACCAGCATTTTAATGACATAGAATAAGATGATCAATAAAAGACTTTCAAGCATAAAATATATTGAGTTTAAATTTTGCTGAACTTAAAGCAAAAATGAATGTTATAAAATATCCTGACATTAATATTTATCTATTAATCTATCATCCATTGAGAGTTTTTTTCACTCATAGGTTTCCAGGTATATGCTTTTAAACAAAAGTATTTTTCCCAGGGTTTTATTCTCTACAAGTTGGAGAACTCACATTTTAATTCAGTTTGGTCTCCGAATTCACAATCCTCACTTTACAGTCTCTTGTAAAGAGATACCATAAATGATACGTGACATCAGGATAATGTTGTTTATCACTATAAAACAGGGTAATGGTCTGGGAAGGTATCAGAGCACTGGCACAGGAAATACAAATTCAGATGCAGTGGTTTATAAAATTTTTGAAATATGTTGAATCTGCTTTCAATAAATGCAGCCTGATTTATCTTCCATTCCATGGGGCACACAATTAGTATTCAAACAAATACAATACAATGAAAAGAAGCTCTCCAAAATTAAGTTGTAATCAGCATTGTATATTATTTCTTCAAGCATTCCCCCTGGGAATACCAGCTCGCAGGTTGTGAGTATTTATATTCATATATATATGAATATGCATATTCATATGTGACTATAGTTCATATGTATATGTGTATACATATGTATCTGAATATATATTAAGTTAACTTTTTGCAGGAAAATGGAACTAGAGATCATCATGTTTCATAAAATAATCCAGACTCAAGGGAAAATAGTACATATGTATATATTCTTTCTCACATGTGTAATGTAGTCTTAAAACCAAATGAATTCAACATGCATTATACTTATATATTGCTTTGTTGAATGGCAACTCTTTTTGTACAACTACTTAAAGATAATTATAATACTTTTTTGAAAATAAATGACAGGGAAGCAAAACAGGTACTTCTTTGTGGATGAACAAGTAGATTGGGGAAGAGTGTTATAAATGACACTTGAAGTATTTTATATACATGTATGAAAATGGAACAAGAAGACTTTTGGCTGTTGTTTCAAGAAGACAGAAGAGAGATTAACAGAATTGGGGGGGGTATTGTATACATATAGGAAATATACTGAAATCTTTTTATACACCTAGTACATACTAATAAGTTGGGCAAAAGAAATTTGAGATTAAAAGTGAAAACAAAGTTGAAATTAATATAAATAATTGTCTTTTTTTCTTCCTATAAAAGGACATATGGAATTTTCTTTCTCATTTTATGATATTAGAAACCGATATGAGCAATGATATAAGCACTGGAACTGGGAAAGAAAGTATCTGCTGGTGCTGCTGTGTGAGCACTCACCAAAACAAATGTGAACCTCGAAGTAGAGTTAGCTCTGTGAGCCACCGGAGGAGAAAACAAAGGCCACTACTACATTTTATAGTCACTATCCACTACAAAAGTATGAAAATACCTTTGAAAAATTAGCAGAAACAAAAGCCCCAGCTACCCAGATAAGTTTGAGGAGTGCTTGGTGAAGGGTGCACAAGTATCATGCATCACTGGGGAAAGCCTTACAGGTACTTTTAGAGAGCTTTGCATAGCTTGAAGAGAGGATCATACTCATGCAAATGCCAACCTGTTTAATTTTTTACGACATAACTCTCAAGTTTTCACTTTTGAAAACAAGTACAGATTCTTGTGAGTCCACTCCAGATCCATATTCTTTGCTCTTTCTTTTATTTTTGTTTATTGTGGGGATAATGTATAGAGGAGTTACAGTTACATTCATCAGGTAGTAAGTGCATTACTTCTCACACTGTTAACCCTTTCTTCTTCTTCATTAGTCAGGGAAGATTGTATCCTAATGGTCAAGACTGATGCTAATGATTCAGAGAGAATTGAGAAGAAAGAATGGTACTCATGAAGTCAATCGGCTAGAAATAAAACATCAAGTTGTGGGAGACTCAATATTTCTCACCAGTTTTGCCAGCGTACCTACTACTCCTTTACTTCTCCTTTTCTATTAAGACTGTTAAAATGCATTCCATTCCCCATCTTTTTCCCACTGAAAGTCACGGTCATATAATCTCTGATATATTAATGGTATCCTGAAGTAACACATAGTTCTAGATAGAATTCTTATGAGCCAGTGAATAATTTCCATATTCCTTGTTATACCTGTATCTGTCCACATGGAGATTTTTTACCTATTGGAGGTTTAAAATAAGCACAAAGCCTCAAGTAGCCTTGTTGTTCTCAGCTTCAAATTTAGTATGAATGAAATAAAATCCTTTCACTGTGTTTAGCTACTAAGACTTTTTTTTTTCAGAATAACCCTCACTAAGCTGACTAACTTGCTCAAGCCTTGACTAACCCATGAGAAGCTAGAGACTTAAGGGAAAAGCAATATCACTGTAGGACAGAAAGCTGACATTGTGCTCTAAAACATGGTAAGGGAAATTCTAAAAAGGCAGTGGACTCCACAGAACAGGGAAGCAATTCGCCTAGGTCCTTTGGAAGCTTGCTCACCTCATTACAATCATGCATTCATTGAAAGAAGAGTTGCCTGGTGCTTGAGTTGCCAGAGTAACCTCAGGAGAATCCTGAGAGACATGGTTTGTGAGGCATCTGAGGGCAAGTTCATGGGAACAATAAGACTCAAACATCCGTTGCCAAATTAAAACTGCTTGATCTTTCCCTGACATAAAGCAGGCTGTGACATCTCATAGAGGCAGCCAGAGAGCTTCCTGTGCATTGGCATGTGTCATTGTTAGGGTGATGGGGACTGAGGTTTCTGGATTTCTTCAATTTGCAATGTATACAGCTCCATGAGCTAAATTTCCTCCCTTGGAGATTTAATTAAGTAAATCACAGGCCATGGTTCTCATTCTGTCTGCTTGATTAGTGTCCAGTGAAGAATTGATTGTTGTCTAATCTCATAGCAATTTAATTTTCTCTGGGGTCTACAGAATATACTGTTTGTTTCCATACATTCAGTTATCTTTGCTGTTGGAAACTGTGCTATGAAATTTTTAGAAGTGGAAACAAAAATTAATAATAACTAGAAGTGGTTTTCCTAGTGATTTCCCGCCTATTGAATGTCAGAAAGCTGCTGTCTTATTTGTGTCTACCTATACTGTATCATCAAGACACTATGATATAGCAAGTATTATCCTTAGCTCTGAAACTCAGTTGGAGGCACTACAATCTACAAGCTATATGACTGTGGACATGTCACAGAGCTTTCCTGTACCTTACTCATCATTATTACATGAGGAAAATGCTCATTTCTTTTTCACCAGGCTGTTGGTAGAAGTATATGGGAACTCATATCACCTTTCTAGTAACATGCCTGAAAGAGCATAGGGTCTTAATGTATGTTAACTGTGATTCTTTGCTACTGAACTGATTATTCCCATGGGTAAAATTGGAATCTAATTTGTTGCCCTTGTACTGAAGATACAATGTGGGGGAAGAAAGAGGAGTTTAGGAATATTAGAATCTGTAGCTTATGGGATTTTTTTTCCTACAGAAAAAAAACATATATTGTTTTGTGCCCTAAGAAAACACCACACACACACACACACACACACACACACACACACACACACCCATAACCCATTGGTGTTAATAAGAATAATATATAATTGAAACAAGGTACCAACATTTTATCTCATCTCTAAGTTAATATTTAGATGCATGGTGAAATGGCTATCACTGGGAAAAAAAGAATAGATGTCTTTTTGATTTACTTTTCTCATATCAAATTGTAATGTTGGACCTCTGCATCCTTAGCTGCACTTTAAAAGAACGTTCTTAATGTAACTCCTGCCACCTGAACAGCTTGATAAACATGCAGCATTTCCCACTTTGCCATCTAGCTTTGTCATAGGATGAAGAAATACAGGAGTAAACAATCCAGAAGTGAGTGTATCAGATAAGGTACAATAAGGTTCTGACTACATATCAGGGACAGAAACTATCTTTCACAGGTCTCCTCTCACAGTAGTCTTGGAAGAAGTTAGACTTAGCTGACCCTCAACTTCAACTATGTGTTACAGTTTTAAAACTTGAGTGAGCATGTATGGAATCTGCCCCCCTCCTTTTCTTACTTATAATAATAGAGAAATTTTATGCTGTCTTCTTTCTTCATAACTTCATAATATGTTGTTAGGTCAGGAGGAAAGGTTCATTCCCAAAGTTTCTTTTGTATGTTTATTTTGGGGAAATTAAAAAAAAAAACTTTTTATTGGTAGTACTATGTGATCCACTGAGTGATATAAATTATCATTCAACTAAAAATAGTTCCAGATCCTGCCAGTCTCCTACATTTCAGAGAAAACAGTGTGAGCAACAAATGATTATTTAGGTAATTCATCACCAAGGGTTTATTCTTTCAGTAAGAAACAAATTAGTCCATAGAGTCAGACGTTTGCCAAGTTTCAGTATTTGAAAAGCTGCTACTTGCAAACAGACATTTCCTTTGACACATGATTCATAACAAAACATGGGTATGAATCATAGCAATCTGTGACTAAATCCCTTGTTGCTCCAATTTTTCAATGGTTTACCTTCCCAGGCTAAATTAGCTAATTATCTTTGAGCCAGTATGGATTTTGGTTGAATGGACATCACTAATTGTAAGAATAAGTCATGATATGGGGGTAATAATATTTTTAAGCAAACAGAGACCTGCCAAAATCCACGCAGTGCTGTGTCAGCATTGAAAGGACCTGCAAAATAAAATGTACATTACTCTTTACATCGCAGTACAAATAGTCTCTTACCTAGAGGTAACTTGGAAATACTTGATAGTATTCTTGGCTATTTGATAGCTTGAGGTGGAATGAAAGCTAGTCTTAAATGTGCTACTTGCTAGCTCTCTGTTGCAACAGACAGTCATTAAAGATGATTATTTTATTTATGCTCCCATATGCTTTTTCCCCCAACTCCTCCACTAGAATTGAGTTTCTATTTTATTTCTAAAGAAACTTCCTTCCTGCTCTGCCTGCCCCCAGTATTTAGGAGATACCCAGTATATGATACCTATTCAAGAAGCATTTGTTGAAAGAATGCACCAGGGCTTTTATCAAGGCAACTGTTCTTGGCATTGTGATAGACACCTGGAGATATTTTATTATTCTTTTGACTGTGAAATAGCATTAATTGTATTTTAGATAAATTGAAAGTATAGTTCATAAGAAACTTCAAATGTATCTAATGACTTCTAGCTTCCAGTGCATTATCTTTGTGACTATTTTCCCCAAATTAGAAAGCATAGGAGTATTCTCTCTGCTCAAAAAAAAAAAGAGAGAAGCAAAAAAGAAGTTACGTTTCCAGACAACACAATCTTATGGAAAATCTCCATAAGAACCACAGGAAAACAAAATCTTAGACTTGTCAGTGATATATTAGTTATAGAGTCCCATCTATAATTTACCACAATCCCTGTCACATGGGCAAACCCTTCAGGTTCTTGACCTGTCCCAAGACTTCTACAAATTTCTTGGGTTTCTAATTTGTTTTTTTTTGCACAGATAATTCTGAAAAATCTTGAGAAACTCATCAGAGACAGCCCCAGAGAACTTCTTTGATTTGTTTGGGGGCAGATTAGATTCTTCTTGTACCTCTTCTACTGCCTTATTTCTTCCAGTCTTTGCATTATTATTATTATTATTATTATTATTATTTCTATAATATTATTATTTCTATAATATTATTATTCCCATAATATTAACTTACACTCTGCACCATACTTCCAGATCCCAGAGAATAGATATTGTGTTTTTTTCTTTCTTTTCATTTCTTTGTATTAACTCTTTTTTGTCTTCCAAATGACTAGAGCAATACTTGTCTCATAGTGCTCCACAAAGCTTTGTGGAAGAAAGAGAAGAGACAAAATATACTTAAAATATCCAGACATGAAGATATTACTCTAAACAAACCCATAGACAGAAATACCCTTTACCCAGCTATGTCCTGACAACAAAACAAACCTCAGCTCCCCATGCAGGAAAGGAGAGACTGACCCATTGTCCTCCTATTCCACTTCTTACGTCACTGTCTCAGTATGTGGATGTGGGAGACTGTGAGGATCCAGCAGACAGTACATAATGCAGCTGAGAGAAACCTTTGACACCCACACATAAGAGAAATCATTACGGAAAGTGCAGCATACAATTCTAGCTGTTTCCCCAGTTGTAGCACTGAGATAGGGGCAACTGATTCTGCTAAATAAGTCCCACATTCAGAACTTAGCCTCCCAGGGCCTATTCCCATATTTCAGAGACAAATTCCAATCATGAGCATAGACTATACAAAGTCACATATGTGATATCACATTATTACAGAGAGCATGACTTGGCTTCACTGAGTTTTAATTTCTGTACGCCTCATTTGTTTCATCTACAAATCAAGAGAAGTAGACATTAAGGCTTTTACTCTTCCTTTTTGCCTCCCACTCATTATCTATCTATCAAAAACTTCTGTAATTTTCACTAAATTTTACTAAAAATCCATTGGTTTTTAGATGTAAGTTATATATATATATATGTGTGTGTGTGTGTGTGTGTGTGTGTGTGTGTGTGTGTGTGTGTATGTTTATCAAAACTAGCTTGGGAAATTACCATGGATTTTTTTTATTTTAGGCAAGTCTCAAACCTGCCTAAATAGTTCATAATATTTCTTGCTATACTGTGTTGTCAGTTGTATCATGGTTTAGGAAGGCGAGATGGTTATAGAAATTACATAATTCAGGGAATGCAAATGTCAAGTCAATCAAAATTACATTGGCAAAATATCAAAAAGACCAGACTAAATTTATTATTCAACTGATTAATTAGAATCCCTATATTTACCATTGGAAAGAAAAAATAAAAAAGCAAAATATTCTACCAGGAGTTTTCAGGCCTTGAAGACACATAAGTAAGCTCATCCATAAACACGGTATGAGGATTAGGACCACTGTCTTACATAAAAAGGTAATTATTATTATAGATGAAAATGTAGCACTAATAGCAATGGGAATGTATGAATAGAGTTTATTGTTTTGTTTTGTTTGTCAGCTGTGGGGTTTTTTCCTCAGGGCATGGACACTATCTCTGAACTTTTCTGCTCAAGGCTAGTGCTCAGCCACTTTCAGCCACAGATCTACTTCTGTTTTTCAGATGACTACTTTCTTACCCAGGCTGGCTTCAAATCATGATGTGCAGATCTCAGCACCTACCCTGCTAAAATTACAGGCTTGATATATTAGTACCTGTCTGTAGTAGACTATTATTTTATTTTATTGTCAGGGTGCTATAAAGAGGAGTTGCAGTTATTACATTCACCAGGTAGTGAGTACGTTACTTCTTGAACATTGTTACCCCTTCCCATACTTTTCTCCCACTTTCCATCCTCCCACCTCCTCCAACACATTGTCTTGTGAACATATAATAATTTTTGAAGTCAGTCTGGGGACTCAATGGAAGGTCAGTAGTATGTAAAAGAAATATCTGACCAATATTCCATTCTTAAGTGAAATAAACACAAGTTAAATATCAACACAACAGAACAAAGGTATTCTGAATGGAGATAATGTTTGAAGAATAAAATCAGCTATAAAGATGGGAATTCAAGAAGTGAAATGAGTAGTGACAGCCGTGGTAGCTGCATGTGGATGTAAGGCACCAGCTGGCCAGTCTCACTGCCCATGTGTAAAATTGCTGTGAAGGCACTGGGTAGTGGAAAGATTGTGGTCTGGCCAGAAACCAAAAGATCTGATCAACACTCAAAAATGTGGCAAGCCCCTGCTCCCAGACCATTTAAGATAAACTCCTTTGATTCAAGATACTTTTGGTTGTAGTTTCCTCCTTGGATAGACTTTGAGAGTAAGTATTATTGCTTTTGTATGCTCACATTTCTGTGATTCCACTGCCACTGTTAATTGTTCCCTGGAGATTTGGGCCTTGTGTCTGAAAGTTTACTGATTTTCCACAAAGGTTTCTATTAAATTTCCCGGGAAAGAGCACTGTAAGGATGATTCATACCACCATCTGTCAGTCCTCTTCATATGACAGAGTAATTTCACTTACATATGGGTCTAATATCTTTTTCTGATACAGCATTTCCTGAAGCTCTGTGTCACAAAGTTTTAATTTAATGCCAACAAGGAAAAATCTATATTTTTTTTATTCTCTCTAGATAACTGCAGGTAGGATCTTCCCCCCCCTTTCTATAGATGTTTAAGAGAAAGCAGATGACAGATGAAATGCATTTCTCTGACTTAAATTGCCATCTTGAAAAACAGATCCATTTTCAAGTGTCTTGTTTCTTCGTGCATATGTCTAAGCCATTCATTTATTTGTGTCCTTCCCCATGTATATTAACTTACTGCTCACACTCTCTGATAATCACCTACATACTGAGAAGACAGAAGCTTTATCCTCTTCAAAGCTGACATCCAAGGGTGAACATTTACACAAACAAAGGGGTGTTGGAAAGTGACAAGTACTGGAAATACCTGAAGCCAGGGTGAAGAAAAGTAGCTACATTTGGCTGACTGAGAGACCAGAGAAGATTTCTTTGAGGAAAGTTTGAGGAGAACAATGTGAGCCGAAATCTAAAGGATGAGAGAAAGCCACCTACAAGCACAATATAAAAGTCTTCTAGTCATATCTGATTCTCTATACAGTGAAACTCATTTATTTAGTTGTTGATTTATTTTTTATTTATTTTTATACTCGTACCAGGGCTTGAATTCTTGACTTGAGCTCTGTCTCTGAGCTCAAAGTTAACCCTCTACCACTTGAGTCACAGCTCCACTTTTTGGTAGTTAATTGGAGATAAGAATCTTATGGACATTTCTGCTCAGGCTGGCTTTGAATTGTGATCCTCAGATCTTATTCTCTTGAGTAGCTGGGAATGCAGGCATGGGCTACCAGTACTCTGCAAAGTTTATTTATTTTATAAACAAAGGTACATTGTCATTATTTCCTAGATAATTATGTACAAATAGATACTGAATATATATGTAGATAAGTCAAAATGTGGACCTGTTCTTAAATTTATTAGTCACCAGTCTAAAATAATGTGATGCTATCATTTAATTCATATGAAGGAAATTTGTTTTATTACTATTCAATAAATCTTGAACAGCACAATATATTTCAAAATAATAATACATTGAGAATTGTTGCCCTTTTGAAATAAAACATTCAATTTGGGGGGCTCTGATTGTTTTTTTTTTTTAGAGGTAATACTTGTTTCATTTCAGAAAGTATTTTATCTTGTAAACTTAATTTTATTTTAATGGTGATGTAATCAAAGCTTATAGTTTTATAAGTCAGGTAATGAGTTTTGAACAGTATCATTGCGTCTCACATTTTCTCCAAATTCTTCCCGCCTAACAACCCCCCCCAACACACACAAGTTATATAGTTCATTTTCAACATAGTGTGTAGTAAGTATCACTGTTGCATTTGTTTACCTTGAGTGCCACCATTTCTGTGATGCCCATAGCCTCCCTCAAACAAATAACTTTACAAGACAAAAGACACAGAAATAAAAAACAATGAAAGTCTGAGTGACCATCTTTGAGGTCTGCATTAGTACGGGGTATACAGTTGAGAACATGCAAAAATCTGCTCAAAGTTCATGGAACTATAGGTTCAACAGTAGTTGTACACAAATGTTTTTGTTAATGATTTTTTTTCTTCTCCCATGCTAAACAATATACCATGTGTTTTTCTCTCTCTTCCCCCACTTGGTACTGAGGATTGGCTTTTGGGCTTTTTGAATGTTAGCTAAATGTTCTATCATATAAGCCATATCCATTAGACTTTTTGTCTGTATTCTGATTTTTCTGTCAGTGTCCATTAACTTTGCCCCAACTGACCTCAAAGTCAAAATCTTCTTGTCTCTGCCTTCTGAATTGCTGGAATTACAAACACATACTACTACACTCACCCTCACAGATTTTCCTTAAGCACATCTTTCATTGTGAATTAGCATATACTTATCTTATCCTAGACAATTTATAACCTTCCACTCAACAGTTCAAAATGACGGCCATTTACTCTCTGTTATATAAATGGCCACCAGTCGATATTAATGATTAGGACATTTTTGACGACCTCCCTGACATTTTAAGTGGAATTCTTGCTTTATATGTTTTCAGTAGATCCAGAATACCTATACTAAAAGGAATTACACTGAAAATCCCCTGAGAAAGGTGGAATTGAGAGTTTGGTAAATGCCCAGAATCTGCCTCTGTGATTTTGTATAGAAACACCATGCAAAACATACACACTTGGCTTGGATGATGAGAAAAGACTAATATTAGAGACAGGCTTTCTTAGCAACCACTACTACATCTTATCTTTTTTAGGCACACAAGGTGATTTTTTTCCTGCAAAAAAGTTTATGTCCTTTTACTTTCCTTTAGTTCCTAAAGAATGATGCGCTGCCTCCTTGAATGAGCAATGCCCTCACCAAATCCCCCTAGCTTGCTTTCCTTTTCACTGTCAAACATGTATGTATTCCCTGTTGCCTACTCTTGAAACCTTATGCTCTTGCCACTCATAATCCCTGAAAGTCCTCAATACCCTGTACTTTCATGTATGCCTTTTTTTTTTGCCCATTCTGGGCTTGAGCTCAGGGCCTGAGCCCTGTCCTTGGACTTTCTCAAGGCTACAGCTCTACCACTTGAGCCTCAGCACCTCTTCCAGCTTTTTTCTATGCATGTGGTACCGAGGAATCGAACCCGGGTCTTCGTGCATACTAGGTAAGAACTCTACCACTAGGCCAAACTCCTGACCCATGATCTGCTTTTAACTGAAGCATTTTCTACAGCCCTCCAATCTTATGCGCTGCTACTCACTTTTCAAGATCATTTCAATGTCTGCTTCCTCGATGGAGTCTGGCCAAGATCCATACACGGTGAGAATCACTCCCAGACCTGAAGCCTTCTAGCCTCAGCCTATATATCTTACCCTTTGATTGGAAACTCTCATAGGCTCTATCTAATTAACATTTACATTTCCTACTCATTACTGAATCTGTATACTGGTGGTGGAACAAAAGAAATAATCAAAATAGGATATTTTAATCTGCATATGTTAACAATGTGCTATAAATTGTACCAATTTATCAAAGGAGTTTCTAACACAATTTTAGTATATCTCATATAGTGGACACAAAGTCATGCAAAGTTTAACTTTCTCTCTGTAGGTGGATCCTTACCAGCACACAGACTGACCTCACCAGCAGGCACCATGCCCCAGGAACAGATGGCCTCTAATAACGACAGATAGCAGATCGTGTTTTCTATCAATCAGTTTGTATAATCTGTTCATTTGTGTTCTTTGAGAAAGCTCTGCTCAATTTCAACTTCAGTGTCTTAGGTTAGGTAGCTATATCTGGAGCGGTGATATGAATATTAAGTGTAAGTTTGAAAAGATATGATGAAAGGCATTATTTGGAGATATAATAAAAGGTATGATGTGGTCGGCCAAAAGAAATTGGGACAAATGAGACTAAGAATTTAGAGGTGTATAATATCCCACAAATGATTTGTTGACACATCTTTATGTATTATGTATTTATTAGCTAAAATACTAAAGTCATACTCATTTCCTCTCCTTGAAATATTCAGCTAACCAGGAAGGTAAACTGTGTGGTCTTCCTGTCTTTACCTCCTGAGACGCTAGATAGCAGAGATGAGCAACCATGTACAGTTCAGAGGACTGATGTTTGATTTCTGAAATCATAAAGTTAGTTCCCACTTCCAATAGAATTAATATATGTTTCTGTGAAATATATATAGATGTATACTGTAGGTATGTGCATATATGTATGTATATGTGTATGTGTATATGCATGTCTTCACACCTTATGATACATATATTTATTCTGATTTAATTACAACTTCCTTTTTATTTCTATCTTTTATTCATATATATAAATTGTTAAAAGGGTTTCATTGCAATATATGCATACAAGCATGTGATGTACTTTGATTATCTTTACTCCCTGTATTATATTTTCTTCTCCCTTTGAAATGTGCATGTGCCTGTGTGTATGGGTGTAATTGTGTGTGTGTGTGTGTGTGTGTGTGTGTGTGTGTGTGTGTGTGTGTGTTTATGGCAGAGTTGTGGCTTGAAACTCAGGGCTTCATGATTTTGCTTGGCTTTTTTCTCAAGGCTGGCTCTCTACCATTTGACCCACACATTCACTCCTGGCTTTTTGTTAGTTTTACTTACCACTTTCTGACTCTACTCTTTATTATCTCTAGTCTTTAAATCTCTTTAGGGAGATATTAATTATATATCACAGAATTAACTTTTGTCTAGTCAGTCTTTCTGTCAGAAATGTTTTAGATGATGCATTAAAACATTTTGCAACAAAAGATGTTTTAGTTAAAAACAGAAATAGGACAACAAAATTTTATTCTTATGAAATGCATCATCTTATTTTTAAATCCTTTCATTTTCACGTTTACTTCAACTCCTTCACCTTGCAAAATTTACATCATTTCAGAATTAAGCCTTTCATGCAGAGTAATATCTTGGCTCCCCTCAGAGGCCTGCCCTCAGTAAGTCTTTGCTCAAATTTAATTGCTGACCAAATTAACTCTGATTATCCCAAAAGCAGATAGATTATCACTCAATTTGTTTACTAATGAATTAACACAATCTCTGTTCTCATTCAAAATCTTTATGTTAGTCCTGTGAATAAAGATTTTTTTTCAGAAAAATCCCTTGTATATTTCTCTGAATAGCAAAACCTCTATTGGGACTATGTTCAGTTCTGGCTGTTGAGAAATCTACAGATAATGAGAGGGAACAATGAGAATATTTGATTCAAATTTTCCAGAAGTGCTCAAAGACATATAACATGCTATTGAAATAAAATGTCTGTGTATTCATATTATACTTAGGAAATAAAATTGTGCATCCCCTATTCTGCAAGGGTCTGATAATGGCAGGAACAAAATTTCACCCAATCATGATTTACTAAAATACCCATAAGGAAAAAAATACCCCAAGCCAAAAATGACAAAATTAAAAACCCAAACTTTCAGATTCCAGAATTATCAAATCATAAAACTATTATAATTCAAAAAAGGAGAAATCAAAATCATAAGAGAATAAGATACTATAATATGAAACTTTGTAGGAGAAAGACATGTACATGAGTTAAAAGTAATTTCGATATTATGTTAGAAAGAAAATGAGAATTTAAAGAAAACTTACTCATGAAACAACGAGCCAAAGAAATTGTACAGAATTCAATCCAAAGAAACAAAGAGATGAAAAATGTGAAAGATGAGAAGGCATTTGGAAAATGGGATTGAAAAGAAGTTTGGGGTATACTATTTGAAATTGCAGATAGAGGTGAGAAACATTAAGTGGAAAGGGTCAAATATAGTCTAAAAGGCCTTGCTTTCATAATATCTAAAGCAGCGCCTTAATTTCAGTGGGCAAGCAGCTACAAAATTCACAATACCATATAAGCCCTGAAAGACTTTCTTTAATAGAAGCAGCACAACTGTCGTTATGTTGATGCTCTTCTACAAGCTCAAATATAAATATTGTTTTTTCTTATTTAGTCTTCTTCTTCTTCTACCTGGTCTTCTTCTCTCTTCTCAACCCAATCACAGAGCTGAGCTGCAATCTACTGCATCTAGGCTTCTCAGGATGGTTGGAACCATATCTGCCTATGGATTGAGAAGCCCTCATACAATCTTTAGTCTCACCTTGAACCATGAACCTCTTATTCTCAAGCCTTTCAGGTAGCTAGGAGGGCCAAACTGAGCTGTGGGAACCTTGCTTTTGTCTAGTAATTTTATTACCAAGCTCAATTTTTTTCCTTCCTGAGATTTCCAGTTGTAGAAGACTCTGGGGGAGGCATGTTGTCTACAAAAAGGAACATCAAACTGAATTCAAAAGGCAAATATAACAAGATGAGGAGTGGGGATGGGGGGGAGGGAAATGGGGACCAAGACATGAGAAAGGGTATCAATGTATGTGAATTAATGCACCTTCTATCTGGCAAATGTAATGTAATCCTTCTATTAATTACAATAAAAATATATGAAAAAAATTTAAAAAGGCAAATATAGTCATTGTGTGCATCTTCCAGCTGTGGAGAATTACAGCATGCTCAATTTCAGATAGAAATATTGTAAATACTCCTTAAATTAAAAGATTGCTTACAAATTCTTAGTTTTCAGCCAGAATGTGACAGTTTACAATTCTCATGTCTAGCATAGTATTTGGTCTAGTAGAGGCAGTATATCACTTTAGTGTCAGCAGGAGTTGGGAGGAAGATAATGCAGCATTCTCTGCAGCACAAAACACTATTCTTTGTTTCCATCTGGTAGTATCTAGCTGTTCTTCAATCTCAAGTCAAGGATGATTTCCTACAGGATATTTTTTCCTGATTGGCTCCCATCCTTCCGGTTGATTCAAGTGTCCATCGATGAATCTATGCAAAATGTTTATATCAGTGCTGAACTACTGTCCACATTGAAATGTCAGGGCTAATTAGTGTATATGTGTGTTTCAGCCACTATTTTTAAGAAGTGAAATTAGGTTTTACTTCTCTTATATTGCCTGTTCCAAGCATACTGCTTGTTACCTAATAAACATGACACATGCACCAATAGTTAATTGGCATTTCATAGGCATTCAATTAACATTAGTCAAAAAATAGGGGTATATGTGGATCAAAACACAGATTTTTTGACAGATTGATGGAGAAAAGGAAAAAAACACATTTCTGTATTGCTTCCAATGAAACATTTTCTTTTAAAAAAAAGGACAAGCAAGTTACCTTTAAACCAGAACCTCATACAAATCTCATTTGCAGTATGATTTAAGACAAATTTTTACTAATTCTCTTAGAGCAATGGAAATTACAATTGTCTTTGTTGAAGCTAAAATGATTAATGAAAATGTGGACCTTAGCTTTTGCCAAATCTACTCCCTCATAGTACTCTAAAGCATTTAGGGACACGCATGGGCTTTTTCAAATCCTCATTTAGTTCTGCAGCTGGCTCATGCCAGGTTTGGCACAATCTCTTTCATCTGAGAAGTGAAGCCATCTTTTAAATTAGAGGATGCAGTGAACTGAGCACCATACCCAGAGGACACAAATGGAAATCATTTAGAGGTGCCTGCACTTTTCCTTCACTCAAAACCAACACCAAACAAGCTAGTTCAGCAAACTGAGGCTATAAATAATATACCTCACTTCATCATTTCAGTTGTGTCTTTGTACAGCATCCAAGATGCCTACAGGCCTGGATAGAGTAGCCTTATTAGAACAGCAAAGAAAGAGAAAAGCCATGATTGGCTAATCACAACACTGTCAAATTGCTATATCAAACGAATATAATTCACTGAATAGTGTGGTTATTAAAATTCTGGGCTCTCTCCTTGCTGTGACCAGAATGATAATAGCCATACAATCAGGCTTCCATGCAAACAGTGGAACAAGGCATAGGTCACACTATCTCCTGGTAGTATTCGATGAACATTGCCCGCCAGTAAATGAAAGCATGATCATTCCTGTGCCTCTGTGATGTTACAGCATTCACACAGAGGAAAATTTCTCACTTCCCTGGAAAGCACTAGTGAAAGTTCAAGTCTTAATGTCCTATGAGTCATAGCAGAGAAACTCTGCACTGAAACCACCAACTTTCGCAAGAGAAGCAATAACAAATTGGCCAATTAGCAAAAGGATATGCAAACACGAGTGTCTCTTAAGTGCCATTATTAAGCATTCTAAATATGGTGGTTTCCATTGTAAATTTTACAAATTATTTCCCTCTTTTTATAATAAATCTTGGCACCCTTGTTACAAATGCTCTAATCCTCACTAGGCAGAAAAGCCCTAAGCTAATATAAAATGAACTTTTTATGAAACCTATGAATCTAGAAGAGAAGCAATTGAATTAGTCTTGGCATCAGCTTAAGACCACTTATACTGGAAAATTACCAGATTTAACCCAATGAAATCCCGTTATGGTTTAATGAAAAGCAGTTACAATAAGTTGTGAATGAATCTTTCTTCCAAATCCAGGGAAAAAATATAATTAAGGCAAACATAAAACTACATAACAATGATTAGGAAATTATTTTGTTCTCAAAACAAATTAGTTAGAACATTATTACCTGACATCACAAAATTGAAATCTGTTAATAATAGCAGCTTCTTTTTTGCATAGGGAGGTAGACTGCAAGGGAAAAATCACAAAGTGGGCTCAGGTTAACCTGTCTCAACTATGGAAAATGACCATGGAGTATATTATTGTTTAATGAAGATATGTTAATGCTAATACAATTAGATGTCATTATAAAAGTGATAGCTGGGTTTTCTTTTTCCTAAACTCTCCAATGTAGATATAATTAGAAAGAGTGTCAGATGTCAGATGCATGGAGCACAAATAGATTTAATATCATTGATGCCTGAATTTTGAATGCACTAGTGGTAGAAAAATGCAAACCAGATTTGGGTTAGATTTAAATGTCTCCCAAAGGCAAGAAACCTGTCAAATCACAAGAGCTGAGATGTAGGTAGAGTCTTGAGTGTGTCCTGCAGGTATAGGTGTGTCAAAAGCTTGTTCCCATTGTGGCAATGCAGAAGAAACAGAGAATGTTTAGGTAGGATCTGAGGTGTGGTGGGAAGGGATTGGCTCATGGCGGCACTGACCTTACTGGGAACTGATTTAGTTCCTGTTGGACCCTAGGTAGTTTTGCACAGGAAGTTGTTATTTGAAAGGGAGCCTGGCCTCTGCTTATCTTAGGTTTCCTGTTTCATCTTACATGCTTTCCCTCCAGCAAGGGTCCTGCCAGGTTGTTGTGCTAGAAGAGCCTTCACTGGGGATTGCTTCTAATGCGTGAGTGCTCAGTGTTAGAAAGTGTAAGTTCAATAAAGGTCTTTTCTTTATTGTAGATTTCTCTTCCTAAGTTATTTTAATATACTAATAAAAATTGGTCAATTCATAAGCTCTCTAAAAGAAGTCACATGGGGACTTCTGTATTTCATCTCTTTCCAATCACCAGAAAAAGTGAAATACCAAAAAGGAAACAAATTCTTCAGTGAGACCAGGTTCTTCAAACTATGCATTATGAAGCAAAAATAAAATGAAAA
Organism: Megascapheus bottae; assembly: GCF_031878675.1. Lineage (NCBI taxonomy): Eukaryota > Metazoa > Chordata > Mammalia > Rodentia > Geomyidae > Megascapheus > Megascapheus bottae. The sequence goes on from NC_143527.1 coordinate 31,973,657, forward strand.
AATATCTATGGACTTGAAAACTCATATAAGATTCATCTAAACATATTGCATTTGAACTACTTAGCCAGAAGTTTAGATATTTGTACACTAATTATTTTAAATGCTATTAATAAATCACATTCATATAACAGAGGCAAAAGCAATTGCAAAGCTAGAAATTTCAATCCTGTAAATTTTGTACTTCTGTCCATCTAATTTATAAATATGATTAGTTGCCACCTTAAATCCACTAGGCATGTTTTAAAGATAGTGAGAAACTGGGATGATTCAAACTGTTCCATATGTTTAAAAAAACAAACAAACATAATATATAATTTAAAATAATATATAATTATTATATGTGACATATAATTCTCTCAGAATGCCTAAGAAAATTAAATCAAAGGTAGAAGAATTTGCTTTGAAGATATAGAAAATCATCTAATCATATTTTAACTTCATTTGTAATGTGGGTGTAACTCTCATACTGTAGATATATTAAAAATCATCTAAAGATATTTTTAACTTCGTTTGTATTTTGGGAATGGATCTCATCTTTTCTTGGACTTAAAGACTTCCAGCATGAGAAATTTGCTAGTTAAAATATGAGCAAAAACAAACCAAAATTATTCTATTTTGATAGAAATATTAAGAAAGTGCTGTCGGCAGCATTTAAGGATGACAGAAAACAATAGAGATGCCCAGATCAATTTATGTCATAGACAATTGAAGATGGGGCCATTGCTGAAAAATGGTTCTTCCAAACAAACAGATTTGTAGTCAAAGTTGAGGATTATTCACCTCTGTGAATGTTGAAGCTATACTATTGCAAGCTATGGGCAGAAGATATTCAATAGAATTAACTATGTAGGTAAGAAACAGGAATTCTGAAGTGGAATGTATGGGCTTGAAAATTATCAGTACAGATGTTTTAACTGAAGAGTTTGGTAAAGGTGACATAAATCTTGAGAAACAGGGCATTTAAGGAACATACAGCCAAAGATTCTCTGAATACACTACACTGTTCTCTGAATACAATATTATAAAACAGATAAGAGTCATCACCAGCAGGAAGATTACCATCACATCCCTAAATACCTCAGTGCTTGGGAAGTGATCAGAAAGCATGAAGTGCTTTATTTCCTTCTGTGCTCACTCCACAATCAACATAGAATACCTCAGAAGGCGCGACCTCAAAGACTGTAAGGAGACTGAAGATGATGAGGATTTTAACAGATAGGAAATCTCATTGATTCTTTTTTTTAAATAGTTTTTATTGTGATTAATAGAAGGGTTACATTATATTCACCACATAGATGGTGCATAACTGCACAAACATTGATACCCTTTCTCATGACATGGTCCCCATTTACCTCCCCCCCTCACCCGCTGCCCCAATTATCTTGATTTCCCCCTTCCCTATCCAAATTCGAATAACCAATTAAGCACTATGAAATATATCAGATACCAAGGTGAAATATTATAACAATATGAGATAACCAAGGGATTAAAAAAGAGATGAGAGAAAACATAGTACATTAAAGACAACAATCACTCATTATATGGCTTTTGTTTCTATATCCTGGAGGTCCTTTTATTTAGCGTCATTCTATATGGCCTTATGTATCTAGGTTTTGTTCTATTGTAAATCTCTACTATGAGAGCCCAAGGTTTCTACTGATTATGACAAATGAGGGAAACCATTAAGCCTATGTTCCATTGAGTCTGGCTTACTTCACTTAATATGATTTTTTTCTAAGTCTTTCCATTTCCTTACAAATGGGGCAATATCGTTCCTTCGGACAGTAGCATAGAATTCCGTTGTGTATAAATACCACATCTTGTTGATCCATTCATCAACTGAGGGACATCTGGGTTGGTTCCATATCTTTGCTATGGTAAATAGTGCTGCAATGAACATCGTTGTGCTAGTGGATTTAGTATGTCCTTGTTTCTGGATGATTGGGTAAATACCAAGTAGGGGAATTGCTGGGTCATAGAGGAATTCTATGTTTAGTCTTTTGAGGAACTGCCATACTGCTTTCCATAGTGATTGAATGAGTTTGCACTCCCACCAACAGTGTAGTAGTCATCTCTCCTGGCCACATCCCCTCCAGCATCTGTTGTTATTAGTTTTCATGATCCTGGCCATTCTAATTGAAGTGAGTGGAATCTTAGAGTTGTTTTGATTTGCATTTCTTTTATGACCAGAGATGTTGAGCATTTCTTCATGTTTCTATTGGCCATTCTTATTTCTTCTTCAGAGAAAACTCTCTTTAAGTCTTTGGTCCATCTTTTAATGAGATGGTTGTTTCTTTAGAGAATAGGTTTGGAGTGATTCAATTTTTTGAGCTGTTGATATATTTTCAATATGAGGCCTTTGTCCATTGTGTGGTTATTGAAGAGTTTCTCCCACTCAGTAGGCTTTCTAGTTAACTTGCTATGTCCTTTGCCATACAAAAGCTCTGCAGTTGAATGCAATCCCACTTATCCAGACTTTTACTGTTTTGCTGTGTTTCTTGGTCCTTATTAAGAAAGGTTCTGCCTGTGCCAAGGAGACCTGCTGCATCTCCTATTCCCTCTTGTAAAGTTTTCAGTGTATCTACTTTTACCTCGAGATCTATGATCCATTTGGAGTTTATCCTGGTGCAGTGTGACATAGAAGGATACAACTTTAGTTTTCTGCAGGTACTTAACCAGTTCTGCCAGCACCAACTGTTGAAGAGGCTGTCTTTCTTCCATTCTATTTTTTGGCTCCCTTATCAAAGATTAGGTGGCCATAGGTCTGTGGGTTAATATCTGTGTTCTCAGTTCTATTCCATTGGTCTTCAGGCATGTTCTTGTGCCAGTACCAAACTGTTTTGGTCACTATATCTCTGTAATAGAGTAAATTTTGGCATTGAAATTCCTCCTGTGTTGTTCTTTCTGCCAAGAAGTGTTTTGCTCTACGGGGTCTTTTATTATTCCATATGAAATTTTGGATTGCCTGTTCTATTTCTTTAGAGAATGACATTGGGACATTGATGGGTTTTGCGTTGAATTTGTATATAGCCCTTGGCAAGATTGCCATTTGACAATGTTAATTCTTCCAGGAGTATGGGAGGTTTTGCCATTTCCTCAATTCTGCTTTAATTTCCTTTTTCATGGTTTTAAACTTTTCATCAAAAAGGTCTTTACATTCTTAGTTAAGGTAATTCCTAGATACTTTATTTTATTTGAGGCTATTGCAAAAGGAGTTGCTTTCCTGATTGTTGCTTCGATCCTCTCATTGTTGGCATAGAGGAAGGCAGTTGATTTTTGAGGGTTAATTTTATACCCTGCTACCTTTCCAAAGTTTTGAACCAGCTCAAGCAGCTTTGGAGTAGAGTCTATAGGGTACTTTACATCCAAAATCATGTCATCTACAAAGAGGGAAAGTTTCATTTCCTCTTTCCCTATTTGGATCCCCTTTCTACTTGGTTCTTGCCTTATTGCTCTAGCTAGGAATTCTAATACTATGTTAAAGAGGAGTGGAGAGAGTGGGCATCCTTGTCTCATTTCTGATTTTGGAGGAAATTGCTTTAGCTTTTCTCCATTAAGTATAATGCTAGCTGTGGGTTTGTCATGCACAGCCCTTTTTATACTGAGGAATGTTCCATGGATTCCTATTTTCTCCAGAGCTTTTAGCATAAAGGGGTGTTGGATTTTGTCAAATGCCTTTTCTGCATCTATTGAGACAATCATATGATTTTTTATCCTTGCTCCTGTTGATGTGTTGAATTATATTTATTGACTTGCATATATTGGACCAGCTTTGCATCCCTGTGCTGAATCCTGTTTGATCATATTGCATAATTTTTTTGATGAGTTGCTGAAGACGTTTGGCCAGTATTTTGTTAAAAAGTTTTGCATCAGTTTTCATCAAAGAAATGGGTCTATAGTTCTCTTTCTTTGATGAATCTCTGGGTCTGGTTTGGGGATGAGGTTTATAGTGGCTTCGTAGAATTCGTTTGGCAAAGAGCCTTTGTTTTCAATTTTGTTGAAGAGCCTAAGGAGTATTGGTGTGAGCTCTGCTTTGAATTCAGCTGTGAATCCATCTGGCCCTGGGCTTTTCTTAGGTGGAAGGTCTCTTATTGCCATTTATTTCAGTGCTTGAAATAGGTCTGTTTAATTTGATTGGGTCTTCTTGGTTCAGTGGGAGTAAATTAATATTGGGTAGAAATTTATTCATTTCTTCTATATTCTCAAATTTGTTGGCATAAAGGTTTGAAAAGTATTCCCTCATAATGCTCTGGATCTTGGTAATTTCTGTTGTGATATTACCATTCTCATCTGTGATTTTTTTTTTAATTTGGGTATGTTCTCTTCTTTTTTGATAAGATTTGCTAAGGGTCTGGCAATTTTGTTAATTTTTTCAAAAAGCAACTCTTTGTTTTGGTGATTTTTTCTATAGTTTTTTGGACTCCAATTCACTTAATTCTCCTTTGATTTTAATAATTTGTTTTCTTCCACTGGGATTAGGGTTGGTTTGTTGCTCTTTTTCCAAGAGCTTAAGGTGCGACATTAAATTGTTGGTTTGTGCTTTTTCCGATTTGTTAATGTAAGCACTCGGAGCTATATTTTTTTCCTCTGAGTACTGCCTTGGCTATGTCCCAAAGGAGCTGGAATTTTGTGTGCTCCTTTTTGTTAAATTTCATAAACTATTCAATTTCTGTTCTGATCTCCTCGATGACCCATTGGTGATTCAACATTGTGTTGTTCATCCCCATGAGTTACAATGTTTTCTTTTTTTCTCATATATTTTTTGTAAATAATAGAAGGGTTACATGATATTTGCCAGATAGAAGGTGCATTAATTCGCATACATGGATACCCTTTCACATGTCTTGGTCCCCATTTCCCAGTGTTTTCATTGGTGGAGATTGGTGTTCAGTTCCAATTTGATGCCCTTGTGGTCTAAGAGAATTCAGGGGATAATTTCAGGGTTTCTGAATCTGAGAGTGGTGTGTTTGAAGTCACCAGTAATCACTGTGTTTCTGTCTGTGTGTGGTTTTAGTGAAAGTAAAGTTTGCTTGATGAAGTTCAATGCTCCAGAATTAGGTGTGTAGGTATTTAGGATAAAGGGAAGAGATCCCTTTATCAGTATGTAATAACCTTCTTTGTCTTTTCTCACTAATTTTATTTTGAAGTCTATTTCATCTGAAATGAGGATGGCAACTCCAGCCTGTTTATGAGGGCCATTAACTTGAGAAACTTTATTCCAACCTCTCACTTTCAAAAAATATTTATTTTGGGGGGCATGTGTCTCTTGAAGACAGTAGAACGATGGATTTTGCTTTTTGATCCATCTAGACAGTCTATACCGTTTAATTGGAGAGTTAAGTCCATTGATATTGAGAGTTAGGATTGAAAAAATATTTAGTAGATCCTGCCATTTTTAAAAGCATTCATTAGGGCCAGTGACTTGACAGTTCTTGCGGTACTTAGCTGGTATGATTTATAGGTGCCATTTCTTTGTCAGTATCATGTTTGTGTTGGTTTTTAATGTGTAGAACATCTTTGAGAATTTTCTGTAAGGCTGGTTTGATTGCTATATGATGTTGAAACTTTTCCTTGGAATAGAAGGTTTTATTGTTCCCTCAGTTATGAATGAGAGCTTAGCTGGGTACAGTATTGTTGGTTGGTAGTTATTTGTCTTAAGGACATGACATATATCCTTCCAATCTCTTCTTGCTTGTGTGGTCTCTGCTGAGAAATCTGTGGTTATTCTGATTGGTTTTCTTTTCTGGGTGATTATTCTTTTCTCCCTGGCTGCTTTTTGGTCTCTATTAATCCTGTATGGATTATAATGTGGCAGTGGGATGTCCTTTTCTGGTCAGGTCTGTTTGGGGTTCTGAAAATTTCTTGTGTCCGGATGGGCCTGCCCTTCTTGATTTTGGGGAATTATCTGAGGTGATTCCCTGAAGTATATTTCCCATACCATTGACCTCTTTAGCTAGGCCCTCCTCAATATCAATTAGCCTTAAATAAGGCTTCCTATTATATCTTGGACCTCCTGAAGCATTCTCTCATATTTCCTAGATTTGATTTGACTCATTTTCTGTTCTTTCTGTATAACAACTAAATTATCCTCAACCCCAGAGATTCTTTCTTCTGCATTATCTAACCTGTTATCAATACTTTCTACTTTATTCTTCTTCTCCCTACCTTCCAATTGCTCATTTTTGATGCCTTACATCTCTTGTTTTATAGCATGTGTGGACTTCTTTAATGCCTTGATTTCCATCTGAGTGTTTAGCTCAGCAGCTTTACTCTCATTGGACATTTGTTGAAGTTTGGTCAGGTTTTTTTTTTGTGGATTCTATGATTCGACCATTTTTCTGTGCCTAGCTTCCTATGTTCACGCAAATCCTTTATTATGGCCTCCTCACATTCACATGTTTCATCTCGTTTAGCTCTGTCTTCCTCACATATCTCTTTCTGTATGTTTTCAAACTTTTCATTAATCATGTTTATCAATTACATTTGTGTAGCATTTAGAGGGCTGTCCTCTAGTTTTTCCATTGACTGCTCCATTGCCTGTTTATATTGTGTGAGAGAATCTATTCCTTGATTTGCCATTTTTCTTGTGTTTCTTGTTCTGTCCATTTGAAAATGGGAGCAAGATTAATACTGCAAAAGATTACAATTTTTAGTATGTAACCTGCCTCTGGGAAAGCCTTTGCCCTTTTGAATGATGGCACTGCCAGTGCCACTTCTCAGGCTCCAGTTGGTTTGGTCAGGTCTTTGCCAGCAGTCAGCATGGTGCTGCTGTTGGCTGGTAGGGATGGGGATTCTTTCCCAATGTCTTTCTGCAAGCAGAAGTGGAAACTTCTCCATGGGGGTACTCACAAATTGCTGGATTTTCTGGTTCTGTGAAGCTGGCAGGTCTGTGCCATGGCCAGGTGAAGGCTCTGTGCTCGCGCAGGCGCTGTCTGGCTCTATCTGGAGCCGGCAGTTCTGTGCTGCCCAGAAGTGCTGTCTGCCCAGGTGCCAGAGGGAGGCTTTGTCTCCGTGGCAGCTCCATTCATACTGTCTTCTTGCTCTAGTTTTCTGCCTTTCTCCTCTCTGACTGAGATCTCTGTGGTGATAAAGCTTACTTAGGATGGATCTTTAGGTATGAACTTTCCCCTACAATGCTAGAACTGGTATCTTGGGGAGAGCCCAGAAAGACTCACACTGAACTGCCACCATCTTCCGCAGATCCAAACCCTTATACTAAAAACAGATATACATTTTAGCCTACTTCTTAATGAGGTGGTTGTTTCTTTGGGGATTTGTTTTGGAAGAATTTTTGTATTGTGTGTCTTATATTTGAACTGGGAAGAGAAGGTGAACAACAAAACAGTGAGATAAAGGACAAAAGATGAAAAATGTAACAACAGTACTCCTAAGACAATATGTTGGAAATAAATGAAACAACTAAGAGGGATGGAGGGAAAACGGGAGAAAAACAAGGGAGGTGGTAACAATATTCAACAAAAATGTATTCATTTCCTTGCATATGTAACTATAACCCTCTGTATCTCTCCTTGACAATAAAATTAAATTTAAAAATAAAATAATATATGAGGTTGGGGGGAGAGCATTCATAAAAGTACACAGTCCAGTGGAATTACATACCAAATAAGGAGGAAACATCCCAATAGATAGCACAAACTCTAAGAAAAACCTGGACAAAAAAATTTAAAGCAAAGATTACTAATGACTCGAAATGGCACACCGGAATTTAGTTGCATTTTAAAAAGAGAGACAGAGATTAACTAATGGGACCAAAGCCCACTATATATTAGTCTTCAGAAAAAATCTAGACAGCTAAACTTTCCTGTAGAATGTTCTTCTAATTTTGGACAGTTTTCCAAAACTTTATATTGTGCTTTTTTCAGTTGTTTCACTTACTTATTGATGCCTGCCACTTGCTCCAAGTGACAGTCTGTTTAATTTTAACTGTCTCCTTAACCTCATATAATACATACTTCTCTATAGTCAACTAACTTCAAAACCTCCTCAATTATTTCCACTCATATCTTACCTGATAAGTACACTTACCTGAAGCTTGCTCAGGGCACCTGGTCTGACCACATAGTGAAACTCATTTTGGTATCTGTAGATTGCAAGGGTGAAACAGGAGTGTGGTTTAAGCATAAAGATAATGGTAATATGAAGATATACTATAATTCTTCAATTCTTTAGGAATTAAATATCAAATTTAAATATACATCTGTGAATTTGTGTCCTTTTCTTTTTGAAAGGAATGTGGCTCTGCTAATAATTGTGGTTGTGTGATTGATTGTAACTTGTCTGGAGCTCTCTGGGGACCTTCCTGAAAATGAAATCGACCATCTTTGAGTGATAATGTCAGTGGGATAGAATGTGTCACTGGTTAATGGTCTCCTGCTGTGGCATAAATACCAAGGCAAGCCAAAGGTATTCATAGGGAAAACATCCTACTTAACCAAGATTTTATTTTCTGTGTAAAAGAAGCTGAATTCTAAGCCACCTTAATATTATAACTTTTGCTCCATACAGTCCTTATGAAGGTAGGTAATGGATGTTTAAGGAAAACTATGATTCCAGTGATTAACTCTTATATAAATCTAATATTCCATGTGATTTAAAATCTTCAGTTCTTGTCCATTTAGCTCTGAAAATTAGTCTCTCAGACATGAAACACTTCCCCAAATATGAGTTTTAATAACTACCTAGTTTCTCTCTGCTTATTCTAGGGACTTTTTGAATTATATTTTTTATTTAGAATAAATTGGCTAGTTTATATGTACATTTCTAACATCTATATTGGTAAACTAACTCTTGGAAGAAGATATAAGGTAAATAATATGTCAATGGAATACTGAAACCTCTCAAACAAATAATTTACATTTTCAAGTTCTATTAAACAAATGTGGATACTGCCAGCATTCAATAGAAACTTGATAAATATGAGTCTTTCAGAAGACATGTTAAAAAATGACTTAAAGATGTGGGGTGCTGTGGCTAATGCCAGTAATCCTAGTTACTCAGGAGGCTGAGATCTGAGGATCTCCATTCAAAGCCAGCCTGGGCATTAAAGTCCATGAGGCTCTTATCTCCAGTTAACCATTAGAAAACTGGAAGTGGTGTGTGGCTCGGGGGGGCAGGGGGCCTGTGGCCTTGAGCTGTAGAGCTCAGGGATAGTGCCCAGGCCCAGAGTTCAAGCCCTACAGCAGACCAAAAACCAAAAACAAAAATAAAAACTTAAAGGCATTCATGATTTATTTTGGTTGATGTAATAGTGTTACCAAATTTTCTTTCCCTGAATCTGGAAAAAAGCATGATACTATGTATTAGTTTTGTATTATACTACAACTTTCTAAGATTGAATTTGCTCTGTAGGGAAAGCAGTAAAATGAAATATAGATCCATAACACACAATATATTGGCCAATAAGAAGCAATATGTAAGTCTAGATAACACATTTTCCTAGAATACCCTAGGAGAAAAAATTGCCCTGAAGTGTGCTGATATAGTGGCCTGTTCTGAGTCTTTCGCTGGTGGCAGTCATTAAAGAAGAAATTGATGTAATTTGTAACCAAAAATATAGATATAGTAAAAAGACTATTTTGTCGGCTGCCTAAAATAGGTTAGTATAAGTTAAAAGTAATGTTTTCTAGACATATATATTTAGACCACCAGGGTATTAGATTTTAGAACATTTCTAGCCTAAAAATTCAAATAAGCTCAAACATATACCTTATTCCCAATTGTTTGGGCATTTAGAAATGTGAAGTAATATGAAGATTTCATATTTTTTGTAAAAATCATTTTATGGATGAATGCAACAAAGCACAAATTTGTTTTAATGTATCTGTAAAGACTTAGGTGGCATTTTCAAATAGGGATACTATTCAACTAGTGAAATAACACACTAGATGAGAAGTTCCCAAGTAATTAAGAAGTATGGGTAATTTTTTACAGACATGGAAGAAATAAAGGCAAACTGACTTTTTATTATACTTTTTGATCATTTTATTCCTAGAGTAGTTTATCAAAATCATCTAAAATATGAAATTCCTATGTATTTATAGGTGAAAATCTGTTTTAATACCCTTTACCTAGTTTTGTGTCTTAGCTGAGTTCTTCTATGCTACAGGACATGACTTGTATAGAAACATATCTTCACTAGCCCAATATCTTGCCCCTTGTCTCATACCTGTGTCTCTATAATTTGGTGTAGCAGGAATCACTTTAAGAACCTCCTCCTTATAATTGATTGGTGATTCCATTTTCTCAAGAAGAGTAATTGGCATAAGAAGTCACACAGAGAGCCTGGATCAAAGTCAAGATCTCTGTCTTATTCGCATCAACTGATTTTTTTTTCTGACACTGTTATTGTGAAAAGAAAAATAAAAGAAACAAACAAAAAAAAAACTTTATTGCAAAGCCTACCAATAAAAGGGGACAAGTACTATAAGCTGATGTTTGTTGACTGAGGGTGAATTTATAGGAATGAAGAAGGGAATGCTTTTTGTAGGATACAGGGATTCTTTTTTGGGGGGGGGTGGGACGGATGGAAGGAATGGATTGCATTGTGTTGTGCCTGGGTGATTTTGAGCCATTGACATTTATCTAATGGTCTGGATCTTTCTACATGCTAATTGATTTTTGTGTTGGCCCTGAGGTTTGATCTCAGTGGCTAGGCAGGTCTTCTCGCTGCTGAGTATGCTTCCAGCTCATGATAGTCATTCTTTATGACAAAGTTTGAAACCAGTAGAGATGTTAGAGAAAGACCTGGAGTCTTTTTCTGGAAGACTCATTAGGGAACTTATATCTTAATTTATCCAAGATTTAGCTTGTTTCATAGTCCTTATGGATCAATGCTCAGTGTTGGAAGAGATCCAATGTGTATTCTACCTGCACCAAGATTAAAGGCCCTTCTTCGTAGGTTATCATTATAAAATAGGTCACTGTGATGCTTTTACAATTACTCTGCTGAATTACTGGTTCCAAATGAAAAAAAAAGGTAGGAATAAAAAATTTTCTGTGATTTGGATCTTATTGTGTCAGTTTAGAAGACGTTCATATAATGCAGCACTGTCTTACTCACTCTCAAACCGCTCTATCATTAATATTTCATTGCTGTCATGAACATTAGCAACCATAAGAGAGAAATCCAGTGAGGTCTACTATTCTTGCTTAATTTACTATATTGAAAATTTATTACTAAAGTCGAATGGGAAATTATTCATATGAAATAAAAATGCCCACATAAAGAAAATACAAAATGATAAATTTTTTTCCAACACCCATCCTGCTTTCATAGTATGGCTTTACAAAATTACAAATCAGAATACTCACATACAAGTCAAATATACCTGCCAGTGTAATAAATTCAGTAGGCATCTTGAACCAGATGGCATTCCATTCTTTAAAATGTTTTCCAGTCGTAACCTAAGGTCCTATAAATATATATAGACTCTTTCGAGTTAATAGCTGCATTTAAGACAATATGCTATGGTAAATAATGCTGCAATGAACATGATTGTGCTGATATCTTTAATGTGGCCTTGTTTGTGATCATTTGGGTAAATGCCTAGGAATGGGGTTGTTGGATCACAGGGGATGGTCTATGTAAGCCAGGTGCCCCTCAGTAAATGAATGGATCAAAAAAATGTGGTATATATACACAATGGAATTCTATGATTCCATCAGAAAGAATGACATCACTCCACTATTAAGGACATTGAAAGACTTGGAAAAGAAATCATATAAAGTGAAGGAAGCCAGACAAAAAGAAATGTAGGCTATATGATTTCCCTCATTTGTAATAATTAGTATATGTCCAGGATGGTTCTAGCACAGGATCACAATAGTTCAATAAGTATGTATATGTGACCATATAAAATGATTCTTGGCCAGGCAAGGTGGATCATGACTGAAATCCTAGCTACTCAGGAGGCTGAGATCTGAGGATCAAGATTCAGAACCAGCCTGGGAACCAAAGGGCTTGAACTCTTATCTCTAGAAAATAGGAAATGGGACTTGGCTCAAGAATAGGGCAGTAGCCATGAGCTGAAGAGCTCAGGGACAGCTCCTAGGCCGAGCTCAAGCCCTATGTCCTTCTCCCCCACAAAAAAAGATGCTAATTAAAATGAACTCCAAGGTAACAAAACAACAATTTCATTTTTAATATATTGTGTGGACTGATTTCTTCTTTCTTTCATTTTTTCTTTTTGTTTATCCTCTATTGTCACTGTAATTGATTTTGATACCCTGTGCCTTTTTATTTATTTATCTAATCTGGAAAAGGAAAGGGGAATAGCAAAGTGCTGAGATAAAGGACAAAGGTTCAACCAATGTTCCAGGCATATTCACAAGACACTATCTCAGAAATGAGGTTTATATCTTGAGAGGGGTGTGGGGAAAGTGGGAGAAAATGAGGGTGGGGTTAACATTATTTGAGAAGAAATTTATTTATTACCTTACTTATGTAACTAACCCCCTCTGTATATCACCTTCAGAATAAAATGAAATAAACTTTTTAAAACACAATATGCTAGAGAGTAAATAGAATTAAACAATAGGATATGGTCTTGACATGTACTGACTTTACACTGAGGTAACAGCAGGAATGCAAGGATCTTCATATGAATGATGTGATTTGAAAAGAGGGGGTAGAACACCCATTGACCTGTTACTGATGATAGTGATTTGTAAATCACTCTGTTAAATCAGACATTTCTTGTCTCTCCAAATCTTTTGCAATGTAAATAATCCTGTGGTAAACAGTCATATAAAATTACTAGCACATCAATATCTATTTCCTTCATCAAACACCTTTCTTGTGCTCATCAACAATTTAAATCATAAGTGTTGGTGAGGGAATTAGTAAAGAAATGAACCAAGAAAAAAAATAAAAAGAAGGAGGAAGAAAAAAGATAGAGAGAAGCTATGAACAACAAGACCACACGACCCTAGTTAATCCTCAGGACTTCACATTTTTGCCTTTATCTAGTCCTCTAAGGGACTGGTGGTATTTGTTTCAGGCATGCAAATAGATAGATAGATAGATAGATAGATAGACAGACAGACAGACAGACAGACAGACAGACAGACAGACAGATAGATAGATAGATAGATAGATAACATATACATATAATCCACACAAATATTCTAACTTTGCTTTTAAAATTTTATGACTTTTTTTCTGTTTCTAGATATTATCACTTAAGAAAAACATGAGGGATACATAAGATACAAATTCAGAAATCACAAAGGAATATTCAACAACTATTTTAAGCCTGATACTATTTGGAAAGATGGTTTAGTAGGACATAGCATACTAATACATTCTTGAGATCTATTAGCGAAATGCTTAATGAACAAAAGAACAATATAGTTAACGCTCTTATGGATCAAGAGCAATATAGTTAAATTTAATAGAGCAGTAGTCAATATTTAATAAATATATAATAGCAATAGTTAGCTTAGTACATTCCATGGTATATTTACTTGAGTTATAGGTACTTTGCATCCTCCACTACCTTCATACAAAATTATTTTTGAGAATTAAGCCCATATATCATTTTTTCATATATTTTTATTGTAATTAATAGAAGGGTTACATGATATTTGCCAGGTAGAAGGTGCACTAATTCACATACATTGATACCCTTTCACATGTCTTGATCCCCATTTCCCTCCCCCCCACCCCTACCCCTCATCTTTTTTCCCTCCTTCTTTGTCAATGCAAACTTGGTAAGTCTTTTACATGATAAAGATTTCCTGTTAGTTGCCCCTTGTGGATTTTTACACTTAAACTGCATATTCTAACACTTAAGCTAAAGTCAAGCTGTTTCCATCTGTCTAGGCTACACACTGCATCACTTAGTAGTATAAAAAAGAGCAGTTTTCTTACACTCCTGGAACAAAAATCACACCGAAATCAGAAAAGATCCAACACATAGAAATTCATTTCCTGAGTGGAAGGATTGCAGTGTTGTGTAGTGAAAACTATTAGCTTCCCATTGTGTTTGTAATGAAGAAGTCAAACAACCAAACTCTTCAGGGCTGGACATCTCATCACTTTTCTGGAATGCAGTCATAGACAGCCCAAGCATGTAGAATTAATTATTGCAGCATTGTTTCACTGACTGATACAGTGACCCTATCTGACATTGTAGCAAGTGCTATGCTGAAATAAATCCTTTTTCTACTTCTACACTCAGAAGTGATGAATGTATTGACTCTGACACAGCAGAGGACAAGCTCAGCTGCCATCTTTCTGGAAATCTTCTCTTCCCAGGTAACGAATGATGGGGAATGACAACAGCCTTCCGTCAGTTATTGTCATCCTTCCAGTTCACTTGCCTTCAAAATCCAAAAGGTTATGGCTCCAGCAAGAATTAGAGCATTATGATAGTTCCTCTAACACCTTGTGGATTTGTCATCTGTAAAACTGGGTCATTCCATGAACAATTTCTACAAGAATTGTGTAGCAATGAAAACATGGCAGAGTGCCGTTCTGTATGCACAGCCATCCTGGTGGCTGTTATCTGCTGCATTGCAGAAGCTCAGGCTTATTAAAATTCCCAAGAATCACTCACAGGAAAAAGGCTGCATTTAACCCTTTCCAAAATATTTTTGAAAACACATAATGTTGGTAAAACAATATCAAGTTAGAAAAAAAATGAGAAGCAAGGTAAGATGGCAAGTGAATAACATTTTTTATCGAAATTTTACTCTCACAGTTCTTATCTCTTCTCATCCACGTTCTAGAACAATCAAATATTATCCACTTTGTCCTTGAGTTCATGGAAGATATCAGGAACTAACTGACATTCAAATATGAGTGACTTAATGCATGGTGATGCATTAAGAATTGTTATGCTTTTATTTGATGTGTTGTCTCTGAAGTCAGTAAGTGTTGATAAAAAAATCAATACAAAAAGAAAACGGAGGAGAAAAATTAAGACACAGACAAGAAAGACCTTAATAAGGGAAGAAGGGAGGGAGGTACACATTACATTTTATGGTACCAGTAGATATGGACCAAAAATGCTTTAAATTGTTCTTTATTTCTTGCCTGTGGGCACCTTATTTAATCTCCAAGAGCTTAGTTCATACTCCAGTATATATATGAGCTTCTTCCAACTCTACTAGACACATCATCATTTATCAAACAGCCAAATCAGAAGTACATTTACTTGGAAAGAAAATTTAATTTCCAATTACAGCTTATTTATATACTATTCCATATATACCTTTAAAAAGAATCTCATATCTTTATTAGTATATGATATTAACAGCTAATTTAGTCAACATTTTAAGAGAGTTACATTGTACACAGTGAACTTGCATTTTAATTCCAATTAAGAATAAAGTGAATGACTCCTCAGGAGACTGAGATCTGAGGACCTCAGTTCAAAGCTAGCCTGGGCACTAAAAATGTGAGACTCTTATCTCCAATTCATGACTAGAAACTGGGAAGTGGGGCTGTGGCTCAAAAGGTAGGGCAGTAGCCTTGAGCTGAAGAGGTCAGAGACAGTGCCCAGGCCCAGAGTCCAACAACCCTACAACCCACACAAAAAAGAAGAAGCTATTTAAATCAAAGAATATATATAACTCAATATCAGTCAGATTATGTAAGAAAAATGATGAGCATAGCTTAGAGCAGTTACTAAAAGCATTAATCTGAAAATTAAAGAAAAATGTCAAAAGAGAGATGCTAAGAGAAAAATAAGAAAATGCTCATAATCTTCATTCTTTTCAAAGAAATTTTATGAATCCAACTGTTATAGTGGCCTGTATGAACGTCCATTCTCTACCTGACCTCACTTAAGTGATGCTGAGCTTGACCACATGACCTCCTTAGACCAATGGAAAGTGTATATTATAATAATAGGTTTTCTTGTCTGTATCTCTAGGTGTTCTAGGTTTGTCTTTATGATTGCTGTTCTTAATGTACTATGTAAAGTTATTTCTTTTCTCTTTTTCCTTACTTATGGTTAATCTCATGAGGTTACTGTGTCTGAATTTGTATACTGGTATACTATACACATACTGATTGCTTTATTTGAAATAAGGAAGGGGGAAAACACAATGACTGGGAAGGTTGGGGGAAGGGAAAGGGAGACAAAAACATGAGGAGTATCAAATTTTGAGAAATAATGTACACACCACCTGATGAATATTACTGTAATCCCTCTATACATTATCCTGACAATAAGATACAATAAAAAAAAACTACAGTGTAAAATCTAGTTTTAGTAAGAGAAGCAGTGAAGAAAACCCTAAGTGGGTGTGGGTTTCAGTCTGTGTGGTGAGTGTTTTTCTACAATATAGAGGAACAAGTAATGCAATATTGCTATGTTCCACACCTTATTTCATATGGTATCTATGCTATGATTTACTAAACCATGCCCAATGATTCTTGCCTATTATCCCAAATACTCTGTTTCCTGAGAGCTGAAGATCTTGATTTGAAGACAGCCCATGTAAGAAGAGTAGGAAATTTCCTAAGATTCTTATTTCTATCTAACCCCCAAAAGTCTAGAAGTGGAGTGTGATATAATGATATCCTTGAGTAGAAAAAATAATTCCTAAGAGACAAGACATACCTCTGAGTTTAAAATCCAGTACTGACACTCATTACACATAAAAATAAGCTATGTGTTGGACGACTACTGCTTTAAACCAAATTGACACAAAACTTAGTGCCTTTAAATATTACTTTTAATTGTGCTGTGTCACATCATTTCAAATTCCACTTTTTACCTCAGGACATTATATTCAGTTTCCTCCAAATTGTTCCAAATGATGCATTCTTCACTATTAAATAACAGTGCTCCTATAAGCACACACACACACACACACACACACACACACACACACACCTACATTTATCTTACTATCGTGTTCACTGTGAAAATAAAATCATTACAACCTAATGATCTTGAACTGCTCACCAACTACTGTCAGTGTGCTTCTAAAAGGAAAATAAAAAATTCAAACTCAAAATAAAAAAAAGAAGAGTCCAGGTCTAGTTTGTCTGAAGATGTCTGTTCGAAAAGTAATTTCCATAGAGAAAAAAATTAAAAAAAATATGACTGGACTATTTTTACAAAATCACCAGGTCAAGTAGTACAGACATAAGCAATTAGACTACCTGCTAGTGCTCCAAACCAAATGCCTATTAAATAGCAACCATTCTTCCAATGTTCCTCAGAAGCAATGAGCTAAAGGATGTTTGCTGTATTCTGTGATGTGGCAAACAAGCTCCTTCTCATCATTTATTTGTTTATTTTTTTAATTTCAATTTCTTTTTATTTATTTCCACTTAAACTTTGTGACACCTACTCAGATTAACACTCGTTGTCTTAACGGAATATAATTAACATGCTTACAGAGCAAATTTTCCTCAGCTATCAAGTAAATAAAAGGCAGTTGCCAACTCCTCTGAAACAAAAACAGCATGAACATAATGAGTGGGGGAGAAGTAGTTTAGACACTCCTCTATGCTGCTAGCACCTTAAACACAGAAACCTTAGGTCTCAACACAGATAAACATAAAGATGACACTTGAAGAAAACTAAAAGAGGTGTAATATCTCAAGAGGTTTTTCTTCAACTGTCTGTTTAATGCATATTTGACCCAGACTAAAAGGAAAATACCAGGTTACTCTGACACGATTTCCCATGTTGCTTGAATTTTTGTTGGAAGGAATTTGAAAAACATACTTCCCCTTATGTTGGCTCAGTAATTTGCTTTTGTACAATACAAATTTAAAAGGCATCGGTAACATTAAATAGTTATTATTTGACTTCAATTCCATACAAATTGCCCAGTCCTCTTGTGTGTAAATAACACTACCTCTATTTTCACTCAGCAGCCTATCTTAGAAAAAGTTCAATATTCTTGTCATTTCTAAGGGGATTTCCTTCTGACCACTTTTTCTGATTCATTTTCTCATACTTACAAACCAAGTATTTGTCACTATGCTCCCAAAACAGAATATCTCAAAGTCAAATATTATTTCCCTTCATATTGATCACTATTTGAGAGAGGAAAAACTGTCTAAACCATGTACAACACATTTGCCCCACCAATGATAACAAATGATAGAAAGCAATCTTCTACATTATAAAATGCAATTGTAAGATCAATTGTTTCAAGTGTCTTCAAGTCAACAAAAATTCTTCATAAATCTGTGAAATATATGTTACAATTACTTGAAGTTCAAGTGATCTGCATGCTAAAGTGAATTGTAGAAATTCTATTGTGTCAAAGGCACAATGCCTATGTGCCTCTGATCATATAAAATGATATTTGTTGAAATGAACTCCAGGAAAGGAAACCAGAAGTTTTTCCTTTGTTGCATTTTAATTTTCTTGTTCAGATAAACATATATATATGTATATATATATATATATATAATATCCCAGGTACCAAAATCAAATGCAGTGACAACAGGGGATAAATCATAGGGGAAAAATCAAAAGGAAAAGAAACAACTTCACACTGTATATTAAAAACAAAAACACAAACTAAAACTTTTGGTTCCATATCTGGATTTTACTTCACTTAGCATCATCCTCTAAGGTCATATGCACATAGCCACTGAAGTATCGTGATCCTCTGCTAGAACAATCCTGGATATTCACTAATTATTGCAAATGAGGGAAACCCTGGAGCCTCTGTTTCATTGAATTTGGTTTACTTCATTCAATATGATTTTTCCATCTTTCAATTTCCTTATCAATAGGGCAATGCCATTCTTTCTGATGGAAGCATAGAATTCCATGATGTATATATGTCACAATTTCTTGATCCATTCATCTACTGATGAGCATCTAAACAACAATATTTGAACAATAGAAGCCACGGAACCATGGTGCACAGGTGTCATTCTAATTACTCAGAAGGCTGAGATCCAGAGTTCAAAGTCGGTTCAGGCAGAAATAAACTGAGAGAATCTCCAAGTAACCACCAGAAAGCTAGAATGGAGGATCAAGTGTTAGAGCATCTGTTGAAGATGCAAACTAACTGAGTACACACAAGGCCCTGAATTAACACCTCAGAAAAAGAAGAAGAAGAAGGAAGAAAAGAGGAAGAAGCAGCAGAAGCAAAAGAATAGGAGGAAGAACAGAGCTTGTTTCTGATTAAGAGGTGTGATTTAATTGGTAGAGCATTGTACTAGAATGTGTGAGGTTTTGAATACTGATAAAATGTAAGAGAGAGACAGAGAAAGAAAAAGAGAGACAGAGAATTTTCAATATAAATTCAGCATTTCCTCATTTCACTAAACTGGACAGGACAAAGGGTTAAAGAATACATTTGGGGTTTGCCCTAAATGTAATGTGACAGCTTTTCTTGCATTTTCAAGAATACATTCTATTCTGCTTCAAGGTATAGATCCAAAAATTTTAAATGCATTTTTATTATCTTCAAGTAGTTATTTAAAGGGTTTTCAATACAAAATGTTCATTTATATCTACTGTGCACCTTGATCAATTCCACCTTTACCATCATTCTCTCCTATCTCTCCCAAACACAACCAGTCCCTGTGTTTGCGTAGTTCCATTTTCATATATGTACATTGAATGTTATGGCTGTACTTGCCCACGGCTCCTCTCTCCATTTGTCTACCCCCTCCACCTAACCTTCTTCCTCTGATAATACATGTTTCAGTTTCCCGGTATTAATTATATTAACCTGTAAGTTGGTTGTGCAAAGGAATTACACCATTGGAAAGCTTCACTTCATGTGCCATATTTTAGTTAATATATTTATATATGTATTCATAGGACCCTACATATGTTTCCATAGAGACTTATGCTTCAGATCTAACTTCCACATGTGGAAATACGCCTTCTTCATCTGTCTGAGCCTGACTTACCTAACTTCATGTAATATTGATTGATGAAAAGAGATACCAGTTGGCTTACTTGGAGTTAAATTTTTATATTTGATAAAATGAGATTCATTACGACATAATACAAACAGCATTGAACAAAAGGGGCTAATACTTTCTCCAGCTGCCCTCATGCCTTTCCACAGTTCTGTTGCCTTCTCCTTTCAAAGAAAAGAAGGCATCCAACTATCCTCATTCAGAGCTCCTCAGGCCTTACCCGAGGAGTTTATCAGGTCTTCCTAGGACTGAAAATGATTTTATGGCCTTTATTGTAGCCTGTAAGTTCACATGTGTAATAAAACCACAGTGACATCATCTTCAATAACCTAGTGCTAGAAAAGATAGCCTACTGAGTAACTGACCCTGGAAATGGCTCCAGAGAAACCACAAATGTCCTTTCCAGAATCGCTCAAATCCTTTCTACCTAACGTTTATAAATTGGGATTTTTTTTTCTTACTGTTTTTCATTCCTTTTGTCTTTAACAATATGTTTTGTTATTTACATGACTTCTAAATATTTATTTCTGTATATTTTCTACATTTACAGAAAAATGTAAACGCATAGAGTGCATAACTAATGAATTATAAATGCACATATGGGTGCCCTTAAATTTTCATTACAGTCACAGGTTAGTCAACTTCCCAACACTCTGAGTAAGCATTTATTACAATTTTCTTGATAAGGAAAAGACTTCTTTTGGCTCACAGCTTTAGTCATTGGTGACTGAGCTCTGTTGGTTTGGACCTGTGACAATTCTCAGTACATCATAGTAGAAGCATAAGGGTAGAAATCTCCTCACCAAACATTCAGTATAGTCAGAATAATCATAGCATGCAATGTCAGGAAATTTCAGAGTTCTTAGTCGTTTCTTTTATCCTTTGTTCCCTACAAAAATTTCCAAAACTGAGATTTTGGAGATAAAATTTCACTGTGGTGCCAGGCATGGTGGGTCATGTCTGTAATCATAGCTACTCAGAAGCCTGAGATCTGAGGATCACAGTTCAAAGCCAACCCAGGCAGTAAGAAGTCCATGAGACTCCTATCTCCAATTAATCTCCAGTAAACCTGAAGTGTCACTGTGGCTCAAGGGTTAGGGTGGTAGCTATGAGTTGAAGAGCTCAGGGACAGTACCCAGGCCCAGAGTTCAAGTCCCAAAACTGACCAAAAAATTCCACTGTGGGAAAAGGGTATATTTTCTTTCCCTTTGCGGAATTCCTGTTGCTGATCTATGGCCCAGGATGGTGTAGGATAAACAACTTAGACTCAACTTCTAAGTATTGATTACATGGCACTAGACGTAATAATTATTGACCTATGGCTAAAATGCCTTAGGAATAATTTTTTACTTGACAATGATCAGTAGCCTACCACATACTTAATCTAAGGGAAAGGAAGAAAACGCCAACTGTAAGATGACCCTTATGAGCATTGAGTGAATTTCATTTATATTAAATTAGTTACATAATATCTCATCTCACACTTTCATTTTAATAGTTTATCATGTCTCTTTTCCTCAGCATCTAATAGAGGATCCAGGTAAACATGGACTAGGCATGAGAATGGTAGCTTTCAGTTTATGTGTGTCTTAGTTCCAAGGGAGAGCCTAAGGCACAGATCAAGTGGCCTTCTACCTTGTCTTGTTGACACTGAGTAATTTTATAAGAGGAACTATAATGTTTCTTCAAGGCAGATGAAGAGAAACAGAAAGAAGGCTTATCATAGAAATAATCCATACAGTGAAACAACCCACAGAGTCTGATAGTCTTTGAATCATTAAGGTTCTTATACTGTCTTCCAGATACAGCTCTAACCATTCTTTGGCTATTGATTCAGATACATGTTCAGAAGAGATAGTTCAATGTCAGACACCTTTTCCAATTGATCATTCAATCAACATGTGATTTTGCCTAAAATTTCCCATGTAGCCAAGAATGGAGGTTCCTGGGGAATAGAAACAAAACTAATTCAGAGAGTAACTTTGTTTCTCTCATACCACAGCAGTAAGAATCTTTTAATTTTGGCTAGATAGTGGCACATGCCAATATTCCTTTCTACAGGCAAGGCAGAGACAGGCATCATGAGTCTGAAACCAGTCTGGGCAAAGTTAATGAGGAAACATAAAACAAAAAACAATGACTAAGAAATGGCACCAGTGAAATTTGCGTAGCATGTAGTAAACCTGAGATTCCATCCTAGTTGTGAAAGTATATGAACAGCAAAGTTTCTTTTGACTCTGAAGAAATATTTCAATACAATTGTACCTAGGGGTCAAAGTCCACTGTCTGTCCCATTATAGGTGAATTTTGCAGGGGGATTTGGCTCACCTGTTTTCTGGAATGCCTTACTGCATCTCTCCTTTCCCACCTTTGTATCAATCTATATGCCTGCCTTTCCATCTCTAGCTTCTCCCTCTAACTTGCTCAATGCAAAAGCCACGCACAGGGCAACATAAATCAGAGAACCTCAGACTTGACATAGCTTCTGTCCTGTCCGTGCTTATGAAGAAAATACCTGCCTGTGGGTAAGAGTCTCTCCGATTGGTACATGGTTCCTAAAAAGATCAAGCTGCAAAACACATTCCTATGGACTATCTAGAGAGACAAAATCAAATCACCCTTTTCCTGAAGGGATTATGTTCTCTCCAAACCAGGCATGATACTTGCTGATTGTGGGCCTTATGTTTGCTGTAATAAACTTTCTATTTTTCCCCCTTTCATATAAATCTTCAAGTCAAGCATTGGTTTTTCTTTGCAGATTCAGATTCATTGATCTTGTGACATTGCTTTACCAGAGGAAGACCAACCCCGAACTTCATCAATTGGTCCAATGAGCTGAATGGGATGATGACTGTTGTCTTCTTAGACAGTCATTTTAATAAATTTAAATTTGTGATGGTATGTTACAGATAGAGTTTTAGAGGCAGATCATGATGTATGTTTAATGCTAATGTTTTTTCATAATATTAGTTATTTCCAGAACTTATTTTAGCAGTTGTAATTTTGGCATTTAGGAGGCAGAGGGAAGAGGATCATGAGTGTAAGAACCACCTATTTTATATAGCGAGACTCTGTATCAAAAGAAGGGCTTATTTTATTCTAAGAGATCAAAATTCTTATCATATGGGAAATCTTTCCCCTCTCTGGCACAAAACACAAATCAATATACCATTAAGCCATATATCAATAATTCCCTTATATTTCCTCTTGCGACTTGTAAATATACATATAAGCAGATTAACATCTTGAGAATGTGGAAGCCACATTAATCTTTTCACCTAGCAATACATCTTTCATCAGGAAACTAAGTCATTGATTTCCTACTTCTGGAATAAACAGTTTACATGTGAGTAAATTCTTTCAATAATTCCTAAGGCATTGACATTGAAAACATATTCTTAGATCAAATGTATTTAGATGAAGCAGAAAGAGATCAGAGCACTTTATGTTTAAAAAGAAAAATACTCAGCTAGCTGTGGGAGGTGTCTGAACAGCCAGTACTCTAGAGGCTGATGACAGAAAAACTAGAATGAGAGGACAACCTGAACTACACAAAGAATCGCTGACTCAAAAACACAACACAAACCCCCTCAAAAAACACAAGAAATCCAAAGGATCAGTCTACCTGCAATCCTTTCAATACTGAGTTAGTACATTTAAAACAAGTAAAAACTCAACCAAATTGGTATGTGGATTTTTCTTTAATGCACGTCTTCGGTAAATTGATATAACCTAAAGGAGAAGGAATTACATCATATTTCATCCATTGAGGTGCCATCCAGCAATTATTTCTGCAGCTCCTATCAAACTTTTTTAAAAAGCTGAACTATTTTATCAATGCAATGGTGGGAAAAGGCATAATAAAATAAGCCAAGAAATGTGTTGTGGAGTAGGAGTGACAAGGAAACCTTGGACAGAGCATCATGGGCTGTCACAGGCAATGTCACCTGAAGGCCAATGGAGGTAGCCTAGAACCACATGACCCCTTTATGATGGAGTAAAACAACTCACTCTACATTTCATTAATTCATGTTCACGCTACAATTTTTCCTACTTCCTCTCAAAGTGCAGATTTCTCTGAGAGAGACAGAACCTTAATCTCACTCATACTTCGGAGGGGAAAAATGAATTTATTGAAGATTATTCATCAGGATGCCAGAACCACAGAGCAGCTTGCAGATACCACTTGCCACAGTAGCATCAGGAAAAGAGATGAGGGAGGCTGGGGCAAGATCTGACCATCACAGTCTGTAGTTTTTCTCTTACCCGGGATGGTCCTGGTCTCTGAAAACATCCTTAAGAAAAAAAAGTCAGAATACCTGGTTCAGGGTATTTCTTTTTCCTTCTTACGATGATGCGCTGTCTTGATTTCTGAGCAACTTTATCTATGATCCTTAAATCCTAGTTGAGTTTTAAATGTAGCTCAGACTTTCTGTCAGGCCAAAAGGATTTGAATAAGAGCTTTGCCAGCTGAAGACAGTGAGGATTTTTTGAACAGGCTACATGGCCTTCTGAACTTCAATTTCCTCCAGGATAATAATATCAACCCTTCTGGATTGTTGTGAGGATTAGATAAAGTGATGTCTGTAAAGGGTTTAGCAGAGGGCCTAGCTCACAGCAAATGTTCACAAACCAGAGTAATTATGAGATTTAGCAGGGTCGAAGAGTGGGGAGCAGGAGAATATACCACGTTAGGACAGTGGCATATGAAATACAGAAAACAGAAGTGGTGGAAGACCCTGGAAAAAGGAGCAGTAACATAAATCAAATTTACACTGATCTTGTCAGTGTAAGTTTGGTTTCAGAACTAAAAATACTTTGTGGTCCACCCTCCAATCACATCTGTGAAATTTCTAATGATAGACAAAACTATGGAGGCTGACCTCACATGGCATGTGAGTTAGGGTAATACATCACCTGGAAATGATCCTGTTATTGAGATGTCTGGAGATAGCAAGGTAATGCTTTTATCTATTCGTTCCCTTTCTTTCACCATAGAAACAATCCTTCCCAAGGGGAAAAAAAATCCCCCAAACATGCCCCTTACCACATTGCCATATAAACTACTTTAAACACCATTCTGAAATTACTTTGGATAATTTCAAGGAAACCATATAGACCAAAGGAATAGTTTCTACAAAGACATACCTTTTCAAAGATGGTTTACTGTGGAAATAGCATAACAATCAATGGTTTGTGCCTTTGGAGATAATGTATATATAATTCCAATAATCGCTTCCCTTAAGAAGATGGGAAATAGCTCAGAGGCCCATGAAGTACACATTTCACAGGAAGATTATGAATAAGTTGACCTTCTTAGGGGTCATTACTAATTACCTCATGCGTTATAATTACTTGATTTCCTTTCTCATTTATCTACCCTTTAACTCAATCTTCACACCAGAACCATCTTGCTTTTCCAAATGATGCATTTCTAAGATGTTTCTTTTCTTCTCAGAAAACCTTGAGTCACCTATGGAATATTGGATCAGTCTCTTCCTTGGTTTAAAGTATCCAATAAGTTCAGATATTGCATCATTTCAATGGGCTCATTTCTCTCCACGTGCTTTCCCTACATTCTAAGTTGATCTACCCAGTGCCTACTGCCTCAAACTAAAATTGTATAAATCATTTTGGAAAAGTAACTAATGATGTGATTTTAAATGTTGGAAACACATGTCATCAAATACAGATGCTAGTTGGATATTGACTTTCCTTCTTGGAGACTAAATTAGGCAGTTTGTAGAAATTCCTACAAGTGTCAGTTTTGGCTGAGAGACATCTTTGCATTTAACCACTACTATGATAAAACTGGAGAAAAGGTGAATGAGAACTTCAGCCTAGTTCTCACTACATAGAATCTCTTTAAAGAGTTATGATTATTGCTATTTTTGAAGATTAAACAGTTTTTATATATGCATGACATCAAATTTCTGTGATTTTTTTTTCTGAAAGCCATTTGTACATTTATAGGTGAAAGGTAGGTAAAGACTTGGAGAGTTTAATCTTACCTGATGACAAAATCAACATCAGTTTCAATTTGATGTATAATAAGATCAGCCTGACAGGCTTACTATGAATGTACACTAAATGAAAGAATGCAACAAAATTAAGAAAATACAGGGCCTGTGTCTCAAGCTTAAATATGAGCAGAAGACTGGAGCACAAGGCAAAGGTATATTTCATTGTATTTAAGGTCAGTATCCTAGAGCTATGCTGCCAGAAGTTCTACCTCACAATAAATAAAATGGTGCTAAAGGCAACGTCGCATATACATATTATTTGACACCATAGAATTAAACAACAGCATTGAATGGATATACTGTTTCAATGATGAAATAACCGAAGGAACTGGTGAAGCCAAGAAAAAAAATTTCAAAACAAAACTAGAAGAGAAAAGCAGCATAGATACCAAGAAAATTACTTTTTTAGGAGACTATGTAGAACTTTGAAGTCACCTTTCTAAGTCTGTAATTTATATTCTTGTGCCCACAGCCTGAGCACATGCTCAGCCCCACCTGACAGTTAAAACAGTCATAAAACTAAGTTCTAGACAATCAAATGTGAGCAAATATATTCATCACTTCCACACCCAGGACTATGAAATCTCCCACCTGTGATTTTTCCACATTTATTCAGCTGGGTGACAACTCTTAGAGTAATCTTGGCAATTTGAAGAAGAAGGTAAATATTGACGACAGCCAAGAGAGAGAGAGAGAGAGAGAGAGAGAGAGAGAGAGAGAGAGAGAGAGAGAGAGAGAGAGAGAGAGAGAGAGAGAGAGTAGCTGCTCTTAATCCAAAATGAAATCATATTGAAATTTGAGAATTCAACATTCCTCTCCTGGTCAGACTCAAATCACCTCCTGGATTCTCACCGATCCATTACTAGAGTGGGGATGAAAATGTCACAGGGCTTAGCCTTTGGTGGGATTTTAAAGCTTGTTTAACACAGTAGAAAGCGTTCATTAATGAATATTAAAAATGAGGACCCAGAGGTCATAAGGATTCATGCTCTACAAGGATCAAATCTAGAAACGTCATGAAATAAAAGTTTATATATTATCAGGTTAAAAGATGACCAGAAAGAATAGAAATGGAAGCGAGAAATGGAGGTGGTAAATGAAAGTGAAGGAGCTGGGAATGGAGGAGAAATGCCATGTCCAGAAGAAAAGTAAAAAGGTAAATAAAGCAGAGGGGAACAGCTAATCCCTTTATCTAAACACAAAGGATCAAAGAAGCCTCCCTGCCGCCCCCCAAGAAAAGTGACAGCTGCAAAAGGCTGACTCTATTCAGTAAAGGAGTCAATGGAGATGGAGAGAGAGAAGATGCAAGAGGAAGAAGGGTGGAAAAATGCCATAAAGGGAGAAAAGAGGGGGAGAAAGTGGTGCATACAGGATTGCCAAGGAAAGTTGACTTCATTTCTTACATGGGGTGGAGCCATGAGAGCAAAACAGTAGTGCAAAAACAGGAAGAAGTAAGAAGAAAGAAACAAAGTGAGAACAGGAAGTTCCACTAATTTATCTATTTTTGAAATATCTTCTTTTCTAATATTTTTCACCTGTGATAACAATACGTGTTCAACTTTATACAGACATGTATCCCTTTACATTAAAAAATATGTTTTAGCCATAGAAGATCTCTTTAGAAAAGAACTATTACATAACAAATGAAACATTCCGCTTTTGACTTAATTTTCCAGTAGCATCCACTGAAAGGATTTTAGGTCACTCTTCTTAAGATAAATGACATATGTGTTTCTTATTTTATTGTGATAAGATTTGTTTTTGTAGCATAAAAGTTACTGCTTTAACCATTTTTTTTTTTTTGCCAATCCTGGGCTTGAGCTCAGGGCCTGAGCCCTGTCCTTGGACTTTCTCAAGGCTAGCACTCTACCACTTGAGCCTCAGCACCATTTCCGGCTTTTGTCTATGTATGTGGTACCAAGGAATCGAACCCGGGTCCTCGTGCATGCTAGGCAAGCACTTTAACCACTAGGCCAAACTCCCGGCCCCTGCTTTAACCATTTTACACATGCACTTCAGTGGCCTGAGGTACATTTACAGTTCCATGTTCCTATCACCACCAACCCTCCAGTGATCTGTTTCTTTACCTTTTACCTGTCTAGTGTGTGCATAGGTTAACAAAACTGTTTTAAGGTCATATTATATGAAGAAAAATAGAGATCTTCACTTTAAGAAGTGTGTTTTATGGTCTGGGAGCATGGCCAAGTGGTAGAGTGCTTGCCTATCATGCACCACGTCCTGAGTTTGATTCCTCTACACCACATACACAGAAAAGGCTGGGCACCATTCTTGGCCTTTCTCAAGGCCCTAAGTTCAAGCTTCAGGACTGGCAAAATAAAAGGTTTGCTTTATAACACATTAAAATTAAATGTAGGCACTCATATCCATGTACAATGAGACCTGAATGTACATATATTTGTGACTATAAGTATTACATAACAACACCAATTCTTGTACTGCTTCTTAGTTTATGTTGTTAATCTATCTGAAAATTATCTTTTGCAAGAAAGTGTTATTTATAGCAATAATTCATTTTAAAGTACCTTGCTCTCAATATATGTGAATTCCTAAAGGAAAACCCTTTAGAGGGCTAGGTTTACCACATATGTCTGATTTCATTGACTGAAATGCATTATGAGAGATAAATCACAACAAAAACAATCTGAAATAAATAATACTGTATGTGCGATTGATTTGCTTTTTATCTCTAGAAGCAATGTTTTTCCTTTCTCTGCTGTGATCTATAGTCAAATGGCAAGTAATATAAAGGGTTTCTGGGGTAGAATTACAATTTCTTCACCTCTATGATACAGGCTAGATCCTTGTCATAGTTTTGCACTTTAATGAACAGAGAAAAAATCAAGATGCTAAGACTTTTATTGCATTTTTATACAAAAAAAACCTCTGGGTTTTAAAAGGCAAAACCAAGAGAGACATTCCTCACCCAAACACAACCACATTTTACAGAGATTTAATTCATTTCCATAAAAGATTTTATTTCAAAGTAGCACTCTGATTTTCAATGGAGTAAAATAATGATTCTTTTCAGAATATCTATAATTTTGAATATAACATTTAGCTTCCTACAGTCTCCTCAAAATAATACCCAGCAAATTAAATATGTAAGCAGTCTCTACTCTTATGCAAAATCATTCTTCCTTATTTTGAAGTTATGGATTTGAAACAAATAAATTAACCAGTTCTTTGCTTTTATATTCTTCATTATGTTCTTTAAATGTGAAAGATCTAACCAAGTCATTCTAATTGCTGGTTTATTTGCTGCAATTTTGGTTCCCTCTAGGATTAATTTTATGTTGTACACAATGGTAGAAAATAGAAAAACATATTTAGGTGAAGATATTTACCATACCTTAATGTCATAAAATACCTATAATTTCAATACATTGTATCTTGTGTATCCAGGTAGTCTACTCCTTAAAAATGTTCTTAAACCTACAGCTAGCATTATACTAAATAGCGAAAAGCTAAAGCCATTTCCTCTAAAATCAGAAATGGGATAGAGACGCCCACTCTTTCCACTCCTCTTCAACATAGTGATTCCTAAAAAGACTAAACAGAGAACTCCCCCATGACAAAGCAATCCCACTCTTTGGCATTTACCCAAATATCCAGAAACAAAAGCATACTGAAGCTATTAGCACAATGATGTTCATTGCAGCATTACATACTATATCTAAGATATGGAACCAACCCCTCAGTAAATGAATGGATCAAAAGTACTCTTACACAATGGAATTCTATGCTGCCATAGAATGGCACGGTGCCATTTGTAAGGAAATGGAAAGACTTGAAATAAGCCAGACCCAAAGGAACATAGGCACAATGGTTTCCCTCTTTTGTAATAATTTATTCAGATTTAGGATTCTCCTAACAGAGCATCATAAATAGCTCAAAAGCTGTATACATAAGGTCATACAGGATAAGTCTAAACAAAATGAACTCTAGGTTAATGAAATAAGAGGTTTAACTTTGTGTTTGCTGTTCTTAATGTACTATGTGAAGTTATTTTTTTCTTTTTTCTTTCCACTTATGGTTAATCTCATATTGTTACAGTATCTGACTTTGTTACCTGGGATATTGTGTATACCTTTATTTGTTTATATGAAATAGGAAAGGGCAGGGGAGAAAACAAGATGTTTGGAGGGAAATGGGGACAAAAATATGAGAAGGGGTACCAGTGTGTGAGAAGTAACACACCTAGAATCTGGGGAATGTAACTGTAACCCCTCTATACATTACAATAAAAAGTGCTTTGTTTCAACTCCTATTACAGTAGAAATACTTTATACAAAATATGCAAAACATATGTGTATTAGATATATTTTAATGTATCTTATACCAATAGAAAATCATGACCAAAATTTAGGAATTTGTGAATAAAATTTTGAGTCCTTAAGTAACACAATCATCGCCTTTGCCTAGAGTGTAATTAGGAATCATTATAAACAGGGTCTCAAAAATCATTAAGGATGGTGTTATTATGACCTCTACAAATTTAGGAGCCAATCAGAATTTGAAGTGAATATTATCATACACATACAAATTTCTTTGCTAAGATTTCTGTCACCACTGACCTGTTAATCTGAGAGCCTCAGCGATGTTTACAAATTAGAGTTCATAAACATTTCATTGACTACTGTCTATATATGGAATAGTAATGAAATACATTATTCAAAATGAAATATTGGAATATGTTTAAATTTTCTGTGTATCCAGATGACAAATGTAGTCTTGATCACTGTTCAAAAATTTTTCCTTCACTGTTCTTCTCTCCAACTTTCATACGTACATGCTTCTTTGCTTAGAGCTCATCTTTATGGCTTGTTTTTGTCAATAAGATGTTTCTAAAATTGACATAAGCTTGCATGACTGCTAATGTCCCCATGCACTCCCCATGCACTTTTGTGTGTGAATAGAACATGCTCCTGATAGCTATTGCTTCCAGAATACTAAGAACCCAAAGCTAAACTAAGCCCAACCTCATACACATTAAATTGCAGCTGATGGGATCACACATTGTGACAAAAGGATGCTTTGGTTTGTATGCCACTGTGATTTTTGTGGTTAGTTTCTATCAACAGTAGCTATTTAAAATGCTTGGGGAAAGGTGACGGAAGAAAATGAATACATCTTATTGTTGATTGTCTAGATCAGAAATTTTCTTTCAAGTTACTCATATGAATGGTTTTAATTTCACACATGCGCACATATATATTGTTGTTCTTATAAAGTAATATTACTCATGTTTGTCTTTGATCATCACAAATGGCAAAAATACTTCATTTTAGGTGCTTTGAATTTATAGAGGAAGTCAATGCCTTATTCAGACCATCAGATTCAGAATTGCTGATTTAACTGCTGCAGACCCAAAGGGAGATGTTCGTCAAGAAGATGAAAAGACAGACATAAGTAATATATGAGAATAAGAAAAGAACAGTCCTAGGTAATACTTCTTTTTCCATATATTTTTATTGTAATTAATAGAAGGGTTACATTATATTCACCAGATAGAAGGTGCATTACTTCACATACATTGATACCCTTTCTCATGTCTTGGTCCCCAATTCCCTCCACGCACCCTCACCTCTCATCTTATTTTCCCCCTTTCCCTATCCTATTTCAAATAACCAAATATGCATATATACCATATATCAGATAATAAGGTGAAATTCTGTAACTATATAAGATAACAAAGGGACAGCAAAAGAGACATTAAGGACAACAATACTTCTAAAGCAGTGAAGGTCAGAATAGTTTTATCCAGCCATGATAAGTGTAACTTGTATTTCCAGGAAAATGGATCAAAGTG
The DNA here is from genome assembly GCF_031878675.1 of Megascapheus bottae. Taxonomy (NCBI): domain Eukaryota; kingdom Metazoa; phylum Chordata; class Mammalia; order Rodentia; family Geomyidae; genus Megascapheus; species Megascapheus bottae. Next base: position 32,005,392 of record NC_143527.1, read on the forward strand.
AAAAACACCATGTTAAGCAAAATAAGCTGATATCACAAAGAAAGGACCACATTTTATTTTATTTTCCTCATATTGAATTTATGGGGGTGGGAAGTGGACATGAAACTATGAGGGTACTATAAGGGCAGAGAAAAGTAGGAAGGGGATAAAAAAGAAAAACGGAACATGGACTTGATCAATGTAAATTATGTACTCTAAAGAAATGTCATAATGAGGCCAGGAATTTAGCCTAGTGGTAAAAGTGCTTGCCTAGCATGCAGGAAGACCCAGGTTTGATTCCTCAATACCACATACATAGAAAAAAGCCAGAAATGGCGCTGTAGCTCAAGTGGTAGAGCTCTAGCATTGAGGAAAATAAAGGATGGGGATCAGGCCCTGAATTCAAGGCCCAGGACTGGCAAAAGAAAAGAAAAAAGAAATGTCATAATGAAATACCTCACTTTGTACAGCTAACATAAACTAATATAAATTGAACAATGCCAACTGAAAAATTACTTGTGGCCTGGTATTTATTTTGTTTTTAAATCTAGGATAGCATGAGAATATTTACTGAAAACGCTTCCTAACTCCTAACACAATTTTTGCTTATGACATGGTCTGTATGATATTTGGGATAGATGTATATCTGCTTTTGCTTTAATAAATCATCTACTGTAGAAATCTAAAGCAATATTTGCTGTCTGAAACCATTAAAAAAACCCATTGGACTAACACAGACCTGACTGATATGCTTAGTGTGATTAATTATAACAAGGCTAAAGAAGTTATCATATCATGAGGGTACTTCCTCTCTTGCACACAAATGAGTTCCTATCTAAGGAAGATCCTCAAGTTTTTGTCATATTCTGCATTTACAAACATTGAATAGCCTGGGGAAAAAAGTCAGAGAACTAACCCAATTAATTTTACATATGCCATTTACAAATCTAAGCTTTTTTAAAATTGAAATTCCTACATAAGTACCTGTTTCCTTAAAACATTCAACAGTGTCTAAAACATGTGTGTTTTGTGCAGGACTGTGGGAAGTTCTACAATTATATCTGACAGAACATTGTGATGGGCAGGGTCACCAATGTGTGAGAGAAGGTGTTTGTATATCAGTGGGGACGGTATTTCTGCTGTCTTTTCCTTTATGACTTCTTTTGAAACTCAAAGATTAATGTGCAATCAGTGCAACTGACAAGCATCCATTCACTGAATAATTATTTTCTAAGTTTATAATTTATCAAGTTATATAATGTCACTAATTAGGTAAAGCTAGAGTTTGCAAGGGGAGAAATTCCTTCAAGCTAATTACGGTCATTGGTCTGAGTAATTGTAAAGGAAATTAATAGTTCCCTATCAGTACATCCTAGAATTTAGACATGAGAAATGACATATCCATAAACATGAGGCCACAGGGGTATTAAAGAAAATATAAATGTGACATGCAGGGGTGTTGGGTTAGAGTATATGAATGTTGTGAAATACACACTTGAAAGGCAAGATATATAAGAACAAAAATAATAAAAACAAAGGATTATGGAAAGCCAATTCAGAAAAGAAATTGGGGTGGTATTTTATCTAAAGGAGTTTTAATATGTCCAAAGCCTATAGTTCATCATACTCACAGTGTGTCTTTTAAAACCAAAGAGAAAATACAGGATTCTAAGAAATCTAATAACCAGTATTATAAAAGTAAATCTCCCATGCTTAGTTTAGCCTTTGCAAAGTGAGAGAGTTCCAAGTTGTGAGAAGTTTTAATTTATTAATTTTCTAGAAATAAAATCAAAAGACAAAAAGGAAAGATCATTTTGGTACTGATGGGATTCTGATAGCTTGGTAATAAAATACTGAAAGATGCATAAATCCTTTAAAGATATATGAAAGTGTATGAATGGCAATTTAAGAAAAGAATGCTATTATTTCTTTACATGTGTGCAGTTCTATTTAAGCAGTCCTATTTATAGGACTTTCTATAGATTTTTTTTCCTGAGTAAAAAAGCCAAATCTATGACAACTATATTGGAATATAATTTAGAGTTGGTAGTACTTATTTAATTTGTCCATAAATTATGTTGTCAAATAACTTCATTTGTTTAGAAGTAGATCTTTACATCTTAGTGATGTTATTCAAGGGAATAATTTGGTACTTTTTAAATCAGTCTTCTCTTTTGGATCTTCAATACACTGTCAAAACAGAATTAGGCTCTAGGTTGAAATTTCTTGATCTTTTAAATATATTAAGAAGATAATTTGTCACATATCGATAGCTCACATCTGTGATTCTAGCTACTCGGGAAGCTAACAATTGTGGGGTTACAGTTCAAGATAGTTTGTGGCATGAAAGTTCTCTAAAGGGCTAGAGTCATGAGTGAAGTGTTAGATCACCAGCACTAGAAAGTAAAAGGTGCTGAATTTAACCTCCAGAAAAATCATGAAATAAAATAAAATGAGGAAATGATGATAATGTTGAAATGTATATTCCATGTAAGTATATTGAAAGTCATTCTGTGACTTCAGCAAGTAATTACCTCTTATATTCTCTCATAACCTTCTGAGGGGCAGGGTGGGGGGAGAGAAATGGAGACCAAAACATGAGAAAGGGTATCAATGTTTGTGAAGTAATGCACCTCCTATCTGGTGAATATAATGTAACCCTTCTATTGATTACTATAAAATATATGAAAAAAGAGATGAATGAAGAATATCAATTCTAAAACTTCCAGGCTACTTTTAGTCAAATTACAAAACACTAATGATTTAAATTAACTACAGATTTTTTTTTACTTTGGTAAGTTCAATGAAAGCCAAAAGGAAATATATATTGTTTGCCCTATAGTGTAATATAACAGAACACAAAAAAATGGATCTGGGAATCAGAGTTTGGCCTAGTGGTAGAGTGCTTGCCTAGCATACACAAAGACCCAGATTCAATTCCTTGTTACCAGATACATAGAAAAAGCCAGAAATGGTGCTGTGCCTCAAGTGACAGAGTGCTATCCTTGAAGAAAAAGCCCAAGGACAGTTGTCAGGCCCTGAGTTCAACGACTGGAAAAAAAAAGAAATGAACCTTCAGATCTAAAGTGAAATTCATTTTAGGGAATTTTAGGATTGTCTGAGGTAGAAATTTTTAAAAATGTCAAATTTTAAATCAAGAATGTGATATTTTGGACTTAGTTATGAGAATAATTGGTACTTATTAGCCAGATAATGCATAGAGAAGAAAGAAATTCTGGCTAAAGGGAATAAGTGATGGATAATACAAAGGCACAGGAGATGAAAAGGATAGTCTTTAGAAGAGAAAGATTTCATTCTAGCCTTATCCATTTATACTTTCTGCTACATTAGGTAGTTTATGTAGTCTCTCAAACCTTTAATTTTTTTTCTTTCAAGATGGAAATAATGATTGTACATCCTCCCATAGTTGAGCAGATTCCAGATAATTTGAATTGTAAATTATTTGATGTATAGTGCCTTAAAGTTTCTATGTCGACTGCTTTGCAGAGTATTGAACCAGTTTATATTCCTACCAACAGGGTAGTAGTGTTCTCTTTTGACCAGATCCCCACCAGCATCTGTTATTGTTAGTTTATTTTATAATGGCCATTTTTACTGAGGTGCACTGGAATCTCAGTGTTTTTACTTGCATTTCTTTTTTCAAATAGAATTCTTTTATTATATCATTGAAGTATCAAAAACTTGTTATCAGGATCCTGGCTCATCAGCCTTTTGAACTGCTCTTGTGTGTGTGTGTGTGTGTGTATGTGTGTGTGTGTGTGTGTGTGTGTGTGTGTGTGTGTGTGTGTAGAGGATGTTATGGGGCTTGAACTCTGCCTAAGTACTGTCCCTCAGCTCTTCAGCTCAAGGCTACTGCTCAACTCTTGAGCCAATCCCCACTTCCAGCTTTCTAGAGTTTAATTGGAGATAAGAGTCTCTGGTCCTTTTGTGCCCCAGCTGACTGAGGCTGATCCTCAGATGCAAGCCTCCTGAGTAGTTAGGATAAAGGCATGAGCCACCATGCCCAGCTGAATTGCTCTTTTTTCAGAAACACAGATACCATCCCAAAATTTTCTAACATCTTTGTTTTTAACTGCTGTTGCTTCTTGAATCAAAGCAGCTGAATTTGAGAGAAGTTCAATATCATTTCTTTCAAAAATTAATTTTTTCTGGGCTTGGTTTACTGAACAAGTAGCACCTGTCCTCATCCAAACTCTTCAGATCTATTTCTCACCCAAGAAATTTTGGATTTCAACTACACACTTGTTTTCCTGATGGGAAAGTGAGCACTCAGGTATCTCATCTTGTAGCGGAAACCCAGAGTAACCCCCATGATCATGATCTGTACCTGACTACAGATACACTTCGAGGTAGCCAGTTTTTTCTGTTTCCTCATCATTTGTCATCTCAGAGTCTTTGATTTTTCTTTCAGGGGAGACTGAGATCTACATTGATGTGGTTGAAATCCTCCTGCAGGGTTTTGTGGGGGCCTTTCAGCATGCGTCCCTTCAGTGATGTCAACATTTTCTGATTGTTGAGAACGGTCTTCATTTTCTCAGTAGAAGTGCTAAAGCTTGCATGTCTTTTATGGCTAGAGATATTGAACATTTCTTCAGGTGTCTATTGGCATTTTCTATTTCCTCTTTAACAAGTCCGCTTTAAGTCTTTAGTCCATTTATTAATGGGACTGTTGTTTCTTTGAGGATTTGTTTTTCCTGGGGTTAATTTTTGGACTCTATGTTTATTTTTGACATGAGGTCCTTGTATGCAATAGGGCTAGTGAAGACCTCCTAAACTGTGGGATTTCTATTTATTTTGCTAGCTAAGTCCCTTGCCATGCAGAAGCTGAGGTTTAATGTAATCCCCAAAAGAATGACATCACTCCATTTGCATGGAAATGGAAAGACCTGGAAAATAATCATATTAAGTGAAGTAAACCAGACTCAAAAGAACATAGACTCCATGGTTTCCCTTATTTGTAATAATTAGTACACGTCTAGGACTCTCCTAGCAAAGGATCACAATAACTCAAAAGCTATGCACATATGGTCACATTGGATGAGACTAAGCAAAATGAAGTCTAGGATATGGAAACAAGAGGTTTATCATTGTGATTGTTCTTAACATACTATGTGAAGTTATTTCTTTTCTCTTTTTTTCCCCTTATGGTAAATCTCATGTGGTTACTGTATCAGACTTTGTGACCTGGTATATTTTATATATGTTTATTGTTAATTTGAAATAGGGAAGTGATGTGAGAAAACAAGATGATTGGGAAGTGGTGGGGGTTGGAAAAGGGAACAAAACATGAGAAGGGATATCAATGTTCGATAAGTAATGTACCCACTACCTGATGAATGTAACTGTAACCCCTCTATACATTACTCCAACAATAAAATACAATAAAAAAAAAGAAATCTACATGTTCTGAAGTGGTGTTGGGTGATACAGTATTCCCTCAGGGCTCTTTCCTGAAAACTATAAAAGTATGTACCCTGAAATTATTTGAGATATATTTGCACTGCTGCATCTCTCTGGCTTAATGGGAGAAGCAGACTTGATGATTTCTCAGTTGCTTTGGGGAAATCTTTCCTATTCTCTCAGTGTAAAACACTTCACTTATTTTTATCCTTTATATCGGTGATATTTCTTTGGCAAATAAGTCCCCTTTAGCTCACATTTTCATTCTTTATCAGGCCAGCCTGGAAAAAAATCTGCTGCTCTTTCCACGCTCTATTCATTTTTGCTCTGGATTTGTGTGTAAAACTTTCAAAATTGGCCCATATCATTTATATAACAGCCTTGATGTACCGATATTTTGAAATACCTTCTGCTGAGTTACAGGTCCATCACCTTTAATTTTCATCTTTCACAAAGTTTTCAGGACACAAGCCTAATGCTTTAAAATTTTTGCCATAGTGTAGCAAGGATGTTCTTTTTATTTTTTCCCCCAGGGGAATACTTATTTCTAGTTGGAGCTTCATTTTCATGGCCTTTACTATTGACAAGTGTGTCCTTATTCAGGTTTTCTGCACTTTGCCCACCATATTCTTAGTATGGTATTGTGGGCTTTCTCAGAATTTCTTGCCAAAGTCATCTTACATACCAGTCTCAAAAGTTATAGTGCATGTTCAGGTATAGTTATATTAATGGCTCTTCTTATGCTCCTGATATGCTGCATTAGTCAGATTTGCATTACTGCCATGAAATATATAAAGTCACTAACTTTATAAAGCAAACAACTTACAGATTTAAAAATGGTCACACTTGCTCATCTGCTAGTATAACAGATAGCAGCATATTACAATGGAAGAGACTAAAAATATGAGCAAGGAGTCACATCTTGAACAAGAGAAAATGAAGTTCTTCTGTATAGCTAGACATCATATCTCTAAGTTTGTTTTTTATTGCCCTGTGTTTTTATTTGTTGGTTTGTTGGTTGGTTATTGTTGAGTTGATATACAGTTACATGAATCAGATAATGAGTAGTAAGTACAATTCTCTTTGAACCATGTCTTTCCTTCCACTGCTCTCTCCCAGTCTTTCCTTCCTGTTCCCACCCACAAAATATCCAGTTCATTTTCCTCAGTGTCTAGTGAATATCACACTTGTGTTTGTTTATTCTTGTGCACGTTTTATGTGCCCTACCCTACCCTCCAAAATATCAACACCTAATAAGACCAAAAGGAAAAAAGAAATGGAAACAGCACTCATGGAAACTGAAGACTGTCTCTTGTTTCCTTTTCTTTGAGTTCATTTCATAGAATATTATTGTGTATGATTATTAACACTTTGCTCCTGAGCCTTTCACACTCCTATGCATAGTCTCTTTGTCCCTGTATGTTAATTACTAGGGTAATATATAATTTATCATGTCCCATTGTGTGTGTGTGTGTGTGTGTGTGTGTGTGTGTGTGTGTGTGTGTATTCAAACTTCCTACTGCTAATAGTGCTACCCTGGGCACAAGCCTTTAACATACACCCATATTCAGTCCACAGTATTTATGTTGAGAACAATTTTTTCTTATTGGAAAATCCTTCCTGATTCATATACTGAAGGATTTACCTCAGTAATTGTCTTCAACTAATGCATCATCTTCATCTGTACAGATATGCACTATAATTTCAAGCATTAAGTAAAAAGTCTCTGATTCCATATTGTCATCTAGCTCTGAATTATTTATGCATTGTTAAACAGCAAAGTGTGTCATATGAATTTTTTGCATAGAGAATTTCAGTGTTCTTAGCCCTAATTGTTCTTCCAATCTAATCTGGCTTTTGTTGTCAAAACTCTCAAGGAAACACTTTCCTAAAAATTATCAATAATTTCACATTTGCCACAATTATATAGGTTCATTTGCATGAGGCTGCTGGGCTCACTTGTATGTTTTAAGGCAGATTCCAGGAGTTAGTCTTTTTATAAAATTATGATTGCTAAAATGGGGTGCAGAGAATGTGGTTTATGTTAGTCTCACTTTTCATACTTAAAAGAAGGAAGACGGGGTTCAGGATATAGCACAGTGATAGAGCACCCTGCATAAGGTAATTATGGCCTTGGGTGTGCTTCCTGGGACTTAAAAGGAAAAGTTGTTTGTCGGAGGAGAATCAAAAATTGGAAGGATTTATTTTGGCTCATGGTTTGTGGTGACGGTAATACATGGCATCACTTCATGCCAGCCAGGAAACAGAAAGAAAGGAACAGAAGACACTCCTAGTGCTTTATCTATATCAACTAAGCCCACCTCCTGCCCTTTACCTCCTTCAAATTACACCACTGTATTATTAATCTATCAAGGGATTAGCCATTGATTAGGTCAGAGCCCTTGGGATCCAATCACTTTCCAAAAGCCCATCACTTGATAACGAAGTCACCCTCCAGGAGTTATTCTTATATGAACTTCAAGTATAGAACATTTCCAACACTGTGGCTCCAGTAAAATCATTTAGGATTTAACTATTAACAACTTATTCTATATATCATGAACATTGTTGAAGACAACTACTTGGATATGCTAGAGTGAGCTCTCTTGCTTTAACAAAATATCCAAAGCTGGTAAATTTATAAAGAAAGGATATGTATTTAATTCAGAGTGCTAAAGATTAATTGCTTATAGGCTTCTGATGATATCAACATGCTGTATCATCTCAGGGAGAAAAAACCTAACAGTTACTGATGGATGAGAAATACATGAGAAACTAAAGCAGCTGAGTGCTTTATAATAACCCACTCTTACAGTAACTGATTAAAGTCTGCAAAACTTCTCACTTCTGAACAAACTAACTCAGTCTCAAAGAAGACATTACCCATACCGATACTGTTTCAAATACAATCTAAATACATATGATTCAGTACACACCATTTCTCAATATAGCCACATTAGGGGCCATTTTTCCCATTCATAAGATTTGAGGAGGGGCCTGGAGTTTGGCCTAGTAGTAGAGTGCTTGCTTCCTCGCATCCACGAAGACCCAGGTTCAAATCCTCGGTACCACATACATAGAAAAAAGACGGAAGTGGTGCTGAGGCTCAAGTGGTAGAGCTCTAGCCTTGAGAAAGTCCAAGGACAGTGCTTAGGCCCTGAGCTCAAGTCCAGGACTAGCAAAAAAAGAAAAAAAATTGAGAAAGCCATCATGTTCAGTCTTTGCTTTGTATGCACTTCATTTTTTCTCTATGAAATTGTATTTGCTATATGAACATAGTTTACTTATTTTCTTTTGGATTTTTTTTTTCAGTCATGGGTCTTGAACTCTGAGCCTGGACATTGTGCCTGAGCTCTTCATTTCAGGGTTACTGCCCTACCCTGGATTTCTTTTTATGACTTGTTTTTTTTTCTGTTAAAGATATATTGAAATCTGTAGACAACATTTCCCTACAGGATAGCTGATGTATATGTGTGATATTTTGTCTTGAATTTGTCAAATTAGATGATTCTATAAGTATTTGACACATGATTGTTCATTTTTATGAGGCAGCAGCAAATTCATTTCCAGAATGATTACTTAGAGCAAATTACAAAAATTTTCAAATGCACATCTTCTCCAATATTTCTTAGTGTCAGTTTAATCAAATTTTACAAACAGAAGAGGTATAAAATGATGCCGGTTTACAGGCTTGATTTATGTTTCTCTCGGTTCTAAATGAGGCAGGACCTCTCTTTACATGTTTATGCCAAGTGCTGTACTTCATGGTGAAATGCATGTTAATTTATTTTTCCCATTTTTGAAGTGAGCTCGGTTGTTTCCATTAACTTAGTCTCTTAATATTTTGTCAAGGATATATATTTCAAATATATTAACATACCCAAATTTCAGAAAGTATAGAAATATATGTACATAAACTTCAATATCCCTTGAGATTACTTGTGATTATGAAAGCAAATACAGTAACTTCAATTCACTGTTTAACTATGAAGATCTTTGATTTTGAGGAGCTTCTTGATAATTTTTAGATGTTTGTCTTGTACATGTCATAAGCCATTTTATCCTATGCATCATGGCAATTCAAAGTTAGTTTCTTTTTCTGTTCTTTACTCTTAACCTTTCTACTAAGTTGTGTATTATATTGTCTAGGTTGAAGAAAAAAGAGCCAGTATGATATTGCACATATAAGCTATTATATTTTGAATACTTAATATATGTGAATATATGTTCATGATGGGATTTGTCTTCTGCAGTTTTAGAAGATACCCATGCAACGTGGCATGTTTTGTCTGGCAGGTAAGTTAGGAAAGAAGAAAATCCCTAGAAAATTTGATCTAATGACAGATGCAAGAACTTGGCTGCCAACAGGCAAGTGGACAGGAATGAAAGAGTATTAAAAAAAACAACCAGAAATCCAATGCAGGGGTTGATATTGTGGTTGTCAGGCAGAATTTAGAAAGGAAATTCCGGGTAGAAGGTCAATTATTTGCAAACTCAAACTATTAAAGGCCTGAGTGCAGAGAATTTCTACCTCCACTCTTCAAATGGTCCATAAGATGTATATAAGATGTATTGTTGATTTATCCAGGTTAAATTCTCTTTCTAATTTATTTAATGTCACCTGGCATAACGAAATGTGCTTTATTCTTTAAAAAAATTCCTTTATAGTAACAACCAGATTCCTGCAGAGTGAAAAATAGAGAAATATATGGAAATGCTGGTTTCAAGTTCATTATAAATAGTCAATGTTTCAAAATGCCCTTATGTGTGTATAATCTATATATGTATGTACAAAGATGGGATTGATGGGAAGTTATATAAGCACACACTGTGTATGTACACACACTGATAGATAAGGATCGTTTCAGCTACTCTTTTGATTGGATTTAACCATAGGATATGTCTCTCCTTATCTAATAACTTAGGTCATTTTTAAATCACTGTGAATTTTTAAAATATTACCTTGTTATATTTGCTTAAAAGTCATAATTTTGGTATTTGAAAATTGTACTTTATTGGAGTTTGTAATTTTCTCCAAGATGCTTGAGTGGATTCACTTGAAATAGCAAAGGAAATTTTCTTACAATGATACATGTTAAGTGTTGGTAGGTATTGTCCTGTTTCCTACAAGGAATTTTAAGCAGCAAACAAATATTTTTAATTTTCTGTGTATATTTTATTTTTATTGGATTTCTATAGTTTATTTATATTTTAAGTATAAAGAGGGACTATCTTTACAGAAATAATAAAAGGATTGGTTTTACACATGATTGCTAAGTGATAGCTGTTAGAGAGATGCTATTGTAAATATTGTATATGGTAAGATGATAGAATTGTTTATTGTGTTTACGTATTTATACTCTCAAATTGAATTTGCAGTCAACTAAGAACAATAACCTTTGATACAGAGACTGGAGAGATTTTGATTTTATTTTCTTTTGACTGATTACTGAAGTTATACAATTTCAATTTCAATTAGAATTTTTCTATAATTTAGAAAAGACTTAGAAAGACTCACTGTGTGGACATAATATATTTTTTCAAAATCTGGAAAATATCAATAAAATACATTGTAACATCTCTTCAAGGCTTCTTTTTTCATTTCCAATAAAGATAAATAAGTTATTTGATGAATTAAAGTTTAGCAAAAATGCATAGAAAACCCGGGAAACTATCATTCCACCAAGTGTTTTTGCTATTCAGATTTCTCCTAATAATAAATTTGATACAGAGAGATGGATTGTAATTGGCTTCTACAATTAAGAAGGCCAGGGGCCGGGAGTTTGGCCTAGTGGTTAAAGTGCTTGCCTAGCATGCATGAAGACCCGGGTTCGATTCCTCAGTACCACATACATAGAAAAAAGCCGGAAGTGGTGCTGAGGCTCAAGTAGTAGAGCGCTAGCCTTGAGAAAGTCCAAGGACAGTGCTCAGGCCCTGAGCTCAAGCCCAGGACTGGCAAAAAAAAAAAAAAAAAAAAAAAGAAGGCCAAGAAAGTTCCATCTACCATCTTTAAATCAGAAACTCAGGAAAACAGGTGTTATCATTCAACCTTATTTCAAAATTCTGAAATCCAGAAGAGCTAATACTGTAAGGGCAGTCTGAGGAGAGGATAAAAGGCTAGGGTGAATTTCCAGAGCCTGTGAACCAGGACTTCTAACATATGTATGTCACAGCTCTGTTCCGGAGGACTTTGAGGAGGGAGAAAGCCCTACCAAGAGTTGAAACCTTAAGAATACTTACAACGTTAAAAACTTTAGCAAGTTCAAGAGGTTTGAGGAAAGGCCATTCAATGTATATTTGTTCCATTTACTAATTCTGAAAAGAAATCTATAAACAATATTAAAATTCTGCAAGATTCTTTCATACAAGCTTACCTTTAAGAATTTTAAGAGGACTTTGTAAACTTGTAATATCATAATAAACTCATAAAAAACTAGAATTTGGTTTTTCTTTATTAAAAGAATAAATTGATTTTTGGGACACTTAATGGATTATAGGAAATGGTTATTCTTTAACCTCCTGTGTAATTAACTCAGAGAACAGATTCCATATTTCACCAGAATTATCTTATCTGCTTTTTGTTATCTTTAGCATCTCTTACTTAACTAAAAACACTTATTTTCTTACTTGTGTAGAACCTGCAGTTCCACACAAATGTATTTTCAATCTTGGTGCTTCATTTACCACAATATCATTAATCATTAGCTATAATATTCTGTGCCATTCATGAACTTTATTTGATCAAGTCACAAATCAATTCTGATAAATCAAAATTTTCCTAAGACCAGCATAGGAAAAACTGAAATGTTAGGATTTCTTTCATCCTCCAACTTATTTTCAAATGTGCCATACTAGCCATTGCAAAATATGATGTTTAATTTCAAAAGATTGTTTTCCAGAAACAATTTGTATTCTTGTTCTACATTTCTTAAGCCGCAGTGGAAGATTTCAAAGTAAAGACACATTTAGCTTTCTCTAGGTTTGTTTATTCTATGGAAGGCCATAGAGATTTGGAGAGTTCCTTTTGTCTGTTGTATTTACACAAAATAACATGTATTTTATATCCTTATCTTCATAGCATACATTGATCAAACCACTGTATCCTTATAGAAAATCACTCTTCTTGTTGCCAGTATCATTGATCCCCAGGAGAAATTAATTAAGCTTTCAGTTTAATAGAAAATATAACCATTTCTCTCTGTTATTTGCCTTGAGGACTCTCTAAATTCTATGGGCTAGAATTATGTATAGTTATTATAGTATGTACTGTGAATTACTAGTGGCTCAAATGTAGGCTTTTAGCAAAGTTTATAAGCTAATATTCTTTAAAGAATTTTCAGATAGAATTGTTAGACTTATTATAGTTTTCTAGGAGTCTAGTTCAGAGTAATTTCATTAATACATATGATAGATTCAAAATAGAGAAGAATGAAAATAATCACATAGAATTGAGTGTACTGATGAGAGATGTTTTATTATGTTTATTTATTTGGAGTTGTTTCAATATTTAAATTTATTTAAATTCATGTTCAAATAATTGAGGCACAATTCATTGAATAATAAGCCACATGTTTAAAGTGCATGTTTTAGTATTGCCATGATTATACAATTCTTTTCTTATTTGCATGATTTCTAAGAAATATGAAATGATTTTTATTTTGCTTTCTTTTAGGTAAAGTCGGTTTTCCCTCACTGGATAACATCAAGAGATTTTCTTTAACTTTGTTTCTCTGAAATTAGATATACTTTGTTTCATTTCTGATTTTAACCAAGTGAAATTTTTATCTTTTTTGCTTCAGATACTGTTTCTGCTTCTTTGTCTTTCTTCTACTCCTTGTATTTCTAATGTTAATATATTATATGATATGGAATATCATATAATTTTAGGATATTTTTTTCTTTTTCTCTTGCTGCTTGGTTTTGAGGTTACATTCATCATAGTGTCAAGTTCAGATAGTTTTTTTCTCAGCCAATTGCAAGGTACCATAGAGCCATCAAATGTGACTTTCATGTCTGTCTGTTATTATGTTTCTTTTTAGATCTAGCCCTTTTTCGTGTTCTTTCAACTTTCTATCTCTCTGCTTATATTACCTCTCTTCATTGCATACCTTTTCCTGTAAACCCTGGGCTTATTCAATCAAGATTCTAATTTTTAAAAATCCCGATCTGATAAATCCTGATCTGATAAATTCCAGCTATATGTTATACTCCAATGATATACAGGTTATATGTGGAGAGAAGAAAATGCTCTTTATCCCAATGATTTTATCTCAGTCTTATAATCAAATCTGTAGCTTGGCTTGTGAACTTCCTTGGTACTTTTCCATATCCTCATCTACGTACCACATAAGGTAGGGCATTATGGCTAGAGGATGTACAGATACCTATTTCTTTCTACTCTGTAAGTTAGGCTCTAATAAAACCTCAGCAAGTGAAAACTCCTGGTATTTCTAAACACACTTTCTTCCCTCACAGGCCTGGTTAGGAACTGAACGATCTGTCCGGTGTGTTTCAAAATATTTCTTTCTTTTCTTTTTTCACTGCCCCTGTAAGACACATGAGGGACTTTTTCATCCTTTAGCCCTGCTTCCTTCAGAGTTTTCTGCTTAAGAGTTCTTGCTGTGAGGAGCTGTATCTGAGTATTTATCCATTTTTCCAACACTAGAGGCAATGTTTTTCCCCCGTGACTCAACTTTCCTCACAGACTTGTGCAGTTATTGATTTTTCAGTTTGCTCATTTTTTGTTGCTCTTGTTGGTTTGCTGATAAGATGGTATGACAATGTCTAAGCTCTTTACTGGAAAACCAAAAGCAAAGCTTTTATTGTAATATACATATCTGTCTTATCAAATAGTGATGACAACTCTCTTATCTTGGATGTTGATAATTTTGCCTTATTTTTCTCTTCCTAGTAAGTTTGCCTAAAAGTTTGTTAATTTTATTAATCATCCTAAAAAACTTTTTTTCATTAATATTTTCCCTTAGGGGAAAAACATTTCAATATCTCTTAGTCTGACTGATGTAATTATTTACACTAGGTTTGGTTTACTAGAAAGGTTGTTTTTCCTTTTCCTAATATTCTCCAAGGTTTTGAAAATACCACTAAGGCTTACCTTGTATTTGTGTGATTCTGAGTTAACTTCTCTAATTATGCATTATTTAAATTTTTACTATTATATCATTACTATAAATGTGATGTATAGAGGAGTCACTGTTACATAAGTCAAGTAAAAAGTACATGCATTTCTATTTTTTTTCTTTTTCTGTTTTTGTGTCAGTCTTGTAGCTGTAACTCAGGGCCTGGGCACTGTACTTGGGCTTTCTCAAGGGAAGTGATCTTCCACTTGAGCCACAGCACCACTTCTGGCTTTTTCTGTGTATTTGTACAAAGGAATCAAGCCCAGGGCTTCAAGCATGTTAGTCAAGCACTCTACCATTAAGCCACACTCTTTGTCCTGAGTACATTTACTTTTGTGTAATGTCACTCCTTTTCTCATTCTCTTCCAGGTTTTTCCTCCTGTCACCACCCCAAAATTGCAGAGTTCATTTTCAGCATAGTATCTCCTGAATATAAATGCTTCATTTACTCACTGTTAGTCCACAATTACTGTGCTCCCTTAACTCACCCAAAGTCATATAAATGAAAAACACAAAAAGAAAAGCAAACAAAAACAACAACAAAGAAAAAAATCCCTCTTGTTTCATTGCAATAAATACTTTTACTCTAATTTTCATTTTTAAGCAACATAAATGAAATTTAACACCCAAATCATGCTAAAGTGAATGCTATGTTTTCTCAACATGCACATATTATGTTTCTATCAGTGTGTTTTAAAATCTTACATAAATTTCTTCCCAGGTGAAGTGAAAGTAACATAAAATGCAAAATATCCTCTAAAAGTTTTATTATCTCTTCTGCCCTGAAAGTAATCTCTAATGAGTAATATATTTTCTTGTTGACATTGGAATTTAAGATCTTAATTAAGCACTCATTTGGCTAACCTAGGTCTCTGGTTTCCTTAATTGACTTAAATTAATAAACTATAAATTAGAATCTAATCCCCTAGTTATCTTCTTAATTATATATCAAAAAACTGTAATAGTCATATAATTGTATTTAATCAAAATGCTTGAAATTACATATTTTTTAAATTAAAGCTAAGAAAACATACCTTCTCAAGTTATCAAGTAATGAACATGTTAAGGTTAAAATGAATTCCTAGACCTGTTAAAGAATATGACTAGGAATATTTCACCAAAATAGATTTGCAATATTTTATTCATATTATTTCATTTAATCACAGGGATCACTATATCCTTCAATCATTACGGAGTTGATGTATTTTTGCATATTCCTTCTGCCACACTAATTTTCTTCCTTATATATATATGGCACAATAAACGTAGACTGGAGCACTTAGCCAATAATGATATCTCCCAATATTTTTTCTTATATTTTGTATGCACACTACTTCTCACAAGAATACATCTTTCAACCCTTCTTCTTGACCTTTGCTAGAGTCATAACTTGCTCTAAGTAGTCAAAAGTAAGTGAAAGTGATGTTTTAGGGCTTCTAAGCATAAACCATATGAGGAATTGAAGTTTCTATTTACAGCTTATTGGAACCCATGTGGCATCTATAAGAATTCCCAGTCACACACACTGAAAACTTTACAAGAAGGAATGGGAGATACACTAGGCCTCCTTGGCACAGGTCGAAACTTTCTTAATAAGGACCAAGAATCACAGCAAATAAGAGAAAGGCTGGATAAGTGGGACTGCATTAATCTGCAGAGCTTTTGTATGCAAAGGACATAGCTAGTAAATTAATTAGGAAGCCTACAGAGTGGGAGAAGATCTTCACCAACCAAACAACGGAAAAAGGCCTCATATCTAAAATATATCAACAGCTCAAAAAATTGAACCACTCCAAAACTAATCTCCAAAGTAACAACCATCCCATTAAAAAATGGGCCAAAGACTTAAAGAGAGTCTTCTCTGAAGAAGAAACAAAAATGGCCTATAGACACATGAAGAAATGCTCAACATCTCTGGTCATCAAAGAAATGCAAATCAAAACAACTCTAAGAATCCACCTCACTCCAGTTAGAATGGCCAGGATCAGGAAAACTAATAATAACAGATGCTGGAGGGGATGTGGCCAGGAGGGATCACTACTACACTATTGGTGGGAGTGCAAACTCGTTCAACCACTATGGAAAGCATTATGGCAGTCCCTCAAGAGGCTAAACACAGAGCTCCCCTATGACCCAGCAATTCCACTACTTGGAATTTACCCAACCATCCAGAAACTAGGGCATACTAAATCCACTAGCACATCAATGTTCATTGCAGCATTATTCACCATAGCAAAGATATGGAACCAACCTAGATGTCCCTCAGTTGATGAGTGGCTCAAAAAGTTGTGGTATTTGTACACAATGGAATTCTATGCTGCTGTCAGAAAAAACAACATCGCCCCATTTATTAGGAAATGGAAAGTCTTAGAAAAAAATCATATTAAGTGAAGTAAGCCAGTCTCAAAGGAACTTAGGCTCAATGGTTTCCCTCATTTGTCATAATCAGTAGAAACCTTGGGTTCTACTAACAGAGATCTGCAATAGAGCAAAACCTTGATATATAAGGCCATATAGTATGAAGCTAATTGAAAAGACCTCCAGGATATTGAAACAAAAGCCATATAATGAATTATTGTTTTCCTTAATGTATCATGTTATCTCTCATCTCTTTTGCTGTCCCTTGGTTATCTCATATTGTTAC
Source organism: Megascapheus bottae (assembly GCF_031878675.1). Classification (NCBI taxonomy): domain Eukaryota; kingdom Metazoa; phylum Chordata; class Mammalia; order Rodentia; family Geomyidae; genus Megascapheus; species Megascapheus bottae. The sequence goes on from NC_143527.1 coordinate 32,022,573, forward strand.
AGTATCTCACTTTGTTATCTGATATATTGGATTTATTTGTATTTGGTTATTTGAAATTGGATGGGGAAGGGGGGAAAACCAAGATGGGGGGTGGAAGGGAGGGTAATGGGGACCAAGACATGTGAAAGGGTATCAATATATGTGAATTAATGCATCTTCTATCTGGCAAATATCATGTAACCCTTTTATTAATTACAATAAAAAAAAGAATTCCCAGTCACAGAAAAACACTCCAAGAAAGGGAACTAGAATTCACTGATTGAGAGATCTAGCCATACGTTCAGCAAAATCTGTGAGAAGTCACCTTTAACCTGCTAATCAACTGATTTTCCAGAGGCCCTGAAGTTGAAGAACCAACCAACCCAGCACATTCAATCCACGGAATTAGGAGAGGTAAGAAGCACATTTATTTTAAATCCATTTGGATAGATATAATTGTTGCACTACAGGGCAATTTGATAAGATGTATGATTTATTTTTTTAGTGGTTAAATGAGTAGTTCTTAATATCTGCTTAACCACTCCAGATATGTTTTATATATTTATACATATATACATATATATGTATATATATAAACAATCTTCATATTTTTAAAAGAACACATAACAAATGAATCACAAAGGAAATCCATATTTGACATGATTTTCTGTGAATTATTGTAACTGCGTAATATATAACTTTATATATAAAATTTAAGAGGAGTCAAGAGTGTAGCCTAGTGGTAGAGTGCTTGCCTAGTCTGCATGAAGTTCTGGGTTTGATTCCTGGGTACAACATACATAGGAAAAAGCCAGAAGAGGTGCTGTGGCTTAAGTGGCAGAGCACTTGCCTTCAGCAAAAGTGCCCAAGGACAATGCCCAGGCCCTGAGTTAAGCCCTAGGACTGGCAAAAAATAGAAGATATAACCTAAGAGGGAAAATTCCATGGAAAAGTAATTTGAACAACTATTAATGAATTTTGTTATATGAACAAAACAAATAAATTTTTCACACATATACAGTCAATAAAATATATATAATTTACCAGTGTCTTTTCTATCAAAATAAAAACATTTATTTCCTAGATGAATTAAAGTTGTACATCAAAATTTGAAATTTTTCCATCTACTTAAGTCCTAATTTTTTTAAAGGAAAAATGTTCCATAATATTAGTATTCCATTGATGTTTGCAAAAAATAATCACATACAAATACAGTCTTACTTGACACGAGTAGTTACTAAAATTACTAACTTATGAAATAACATAAACCAAAACAAGTGGGACTCTGTGGAAAACACCGGATAATTATACAACAGATAAATCATAATGAATCAATGCTGAAAATATCCATCTAACTTTGATATAACTGGCATGAGAAAATAAAATAACTGAAAATTCCATCGTGGCATTTTTCAAGATTGCTTCAATATTAAATTAAGTAGTGAAAGATCCACAGGAAGGAGATAGTCAAAATTTACTGTAGGAACATTTCCCTTAGGTTTTCAGCTCACATCATATTGAGTTATATAATTCATCTGCCTGTATATACGTCACTCCTGACATAGACCAGCAGCAAATTGGCAGAAAACCACCACCTGATATAAAATGGCTTGGCTTGTAGTTCTGATGGAGAGGTAAAATAAGTTACAAAGTAGTAACTACCATAGAGGGTGCATTTACAGAGGCAGGGACAGCAGTTTCCCAGTGATTACAGTCAAACATTTGATGGCAGAGGAGATATGTAAATGGGGAGAAGAGAAGCAGGCGGCCCATGCAGTTGCACAGAATTACATTTGAAGATAATTACAAACAAAACCAGTGAGCGAACTTTATTGGGCTGCACAAAGTTTCTTTATTCTTCAGTTACAGTCGAAAATTAAATTCTAAGTTGCAATGCTGTACCACTCTGAGCTCTTGACTAGTACCCATAGGCTCTGGACTAGATCTAGACACCAAAACAATAAACAAACAAGCAAATTAACACATACACACATACATACATATAATACTTACATGAATGCAGGAATACATACATATGATAAATAATTCTGTGCTATACTATGGCTGTACCATTTAGGTGCACATGTACTTTGATGTACATAGTCTACTTCAGTGACTATGATTCCAATGGGTTATGAGCAATTGTGTTCAGATTGTTTACAACTATTTGAAATAATATAATTTGTAATAATCATCAAAACAATTCCTAGTAACACAATTACTTCACACAGTGAAGTTAGTTACCTCTATGGACTGGTATCCATGTCAGTGTATTTTGGAATATCTAAATGAGCACACACATGTAGCAGGTGCTGGGATACCCTTAACCTTGTGTTCATTCCCAATGATTTCTCTTGCTTTTCTCATAATTTCCCAGGCCATAGTTCACACAAATTTTGCTATGTTCTCATAAAACAATTCAATAAATTATAATAGCTGTGTAGGAAACCAAGCTCCCTGCCCCACTTTGATCAAGCAGATCAAGTTCTGCCCTGAGCTTAGAGATTGGGATTGATATAAAAAGAGCTGAAAATTTTCCATCTTTTTCATGCAACCTGGGCTATGACTAATTAGCAGTTATAAATACTGTCATCCCAAACTGTTCATGAACAACTATCTTTTTCTCTGGTCATCAACAGTTATTATGCTCATACAGTGAGACTACTCAATGTACAAATGCCAAAAAAAATCACTAGACAGAAAAAAACACCATGGGAGTCTTAGAGAGAAGAGTGAGAAAGCAAAGATTTGTTCTGTCTTTCACAATATTTCCATCCTCTCCCACTGACCTCTGCGTATTTTGTTAAGTAACCTAAAAGTGATCTGCCATACCAAACTTAACCCACTTGCATTTATCTAAATTTTAAATGAAAGCATGCATTATTGGAATCTTCACATAATATATCTGTGCATTTACATAATGGTTTGTACAAGAGTAAGTGATGTATGGCTATATCACCTATTTTCTTTTCCTAATTTTGAAATTTTTAGTGGAAGAGTTTATGCCATGCAATTGGAAATCAGTTTGACCTGAATGTGAATAAATGCATACTTATATTTTACTTTTGAGTTTTGGCAGCCAGCTCCTATCAATCCTACTTTTACTGTGGACTCAAATCATACAACTAAATACAATAATAGAACTTTATTCAGCTTCAATTAAATCACTAACTCCATAAGACAACAATATAATACCAGTAGTATAGCTTGATCATGTAAGCTAGTTTACTGATACTGATGTGATAAACACTTAGAGAAAACATAATTTAAAGATAATAATCTGCAGAAAGAATGAAACAATCATAGATTGCAGCTGGCTTATGCTCACATATTGTTTTCCAAGCTAGGATTTATATATATTTCTCTTGTTTTCATAGAAAGTTTTTCTAGTATTTATGTATATTTAGCCTAAATGTTTCAATTCAACTTTGTTGAAAAGAAGCAAAGAGAAGACCCCAGAGAGAAAGTAAGTTAAAAGGAATATATTCAGATTTATTTCCTCCCACCAAGTTTGCTGAAAAGGGGGTATTTGAGAAAAAGTAATTTATAAAAATCTATACATTTATATTATCCAAGCAGTTTACTCAGTCTCTATGACAGGAGATAATCACATATGAACACTGGATCTTGCTAACCTACAGAAGATGGAGAGAAATAAGGAGGAAGGACTTGAACAAGGATCATATAGGCACCGTACTTTCTTTTTCATAGAACTAATTCTGTCTCAGATCTTAGGGCCAAGAAATGCTGACAATACTGCATAGTAAGACTGAGTAGTAATGATTTCCTGCCAGCTTTCCCTGTCAATCTCTGATCTAGGGGTAATGGAGTTTCCTATTCTAACAGCAGATTCATCTTAAGTTCTTGTAGTTCTGATCATTTTCACTTCATATATTTTGACATCATACTGTTACAGGAATATGTGTTAAAAGCTTTTATATTTTCTTGGAGAATAGAGTCCTTTATCATTAAGTAATTCCTTTCTTCATCCCTGGTGATTTTTCTTAAGTTGGTTTTGACTGAAATCAATATGGCTACTCCAGATTTCTTTTAATTAAGTGTTAACATGGTACCTCTTTTTCCATCTTCTGCCTTTTCCTATTTTAATTAAGCATCTTGTAGGAGTCCATTTCTCTCCTTTTAGCATATAGATTACATTTATTAGTTTAATTATTTTCTTCTATACTTACCCTAGGTTTTACAATATTTACATTCAGCTACTGGGAGTTTGACAACCCTGAGCACACAAAGGTTGATAATTTCACTTAGCTATGTACTATAATTACCCAACACATATTTCTGATTATTAGCTTGAGCCATTAATCAATAAATCATACATGAGGAAAATAAGGAGCTTTTATTTCATTCTCTGATACTCTCTTCTAAATATTTTAATGATTTTTATCATTTTTCTTTCTGTCAAAACTTTTTAACATTTCTTTCAGTGCAACACAACTGACAATGAATTCCATTACTCTTGTTTATTGGGTTAGGAATGTGGCCTAAAGGTAGTGTGCTTGCCTAGCATGTAAAAAGCCCTGGGTTCAGGTACTCTATTACCACAAAGACACAAAAAGCCAGAAGTGGTACTGTAGCTCAAGTGGTAGAAGGCCAGCCTGAGAAAGCTCAGAGACAGTGCCCAGGCCCCTAAACTCAAGCCCTAGGATTGGCAAAAAATATTAAAGTGCTTATCTGAGTTTCATACCTGCTTTCATAATTTATATTAAAGATTTATTTACATGTTATTTTTATTATATTCTTCCATGTTCAAAGCATTTTAGCCTCTGGTTTGTTTACATATTTTATTTTTAACTTTTTGTTTGGTTTCTGTTGTTAACATTGGTAAACTCTCAGCCATAATTAGTTTAAGTATCTCATCATCTGCTTCTGTGTTCTGCTGATAATGATACTCCCATTGTGCATATGTTATATGATTTAAATTTGCCTCATGCGTGTTAGATATTTAGAAAAATTTTCCCATTCATCCTTTTCCTCACATTTTATTTGGGGGAATTTTTTTTCTTAAGCCTATCTTGAAGATCCTTGTTGGATGTGTCCAGGTGGCTAAATAGCCCATACTAGTCATCTTCATATCAATGATAATTTGCAGTTTTAGGTTTTGCTTTCGATTCACTTTCAGTAGTATCAAAGCAACATGCTTTCTTGTGGGTGTAACTACTAATGTTGCTGCAATATTAGCATATGAATCATGAAATTTTAGTCACCCATTTGTATAATTTTAGCATATAATGTTTTATTGATGCCCCATAATCTAAGTATCAAGTGCCTATTTTCAAATGCTATAATCAAATTTGATAAAATATAATCTAATGGCATTAATCAACTGTGTATGTGTACTGGTTGAGTTTTTTCATAAATACTATAAATAAGTTTGCTGCATGACTCTAACAGAAGATGGTATGCCTAGAAAATACAACATTCTGAAGTCAGCCTTTAGTACCACATAAACAAACCTGCAAAAACAAACAAATAACTATGACAAATACCTGTACAATAACAATTTAGGCAAAAGAAACTTGGAAACATTTAAAGCTTGCAAAAGTCTCAAAAGAAAGGTCATATTATTTATTAGGAAATGGGGCTTAAACTCTGGTATTGCTTCACTTCCAACTCTACCAGTAATACTGATTTTTGTTCAGCTTTTTTTCTAGAGTATTTTCCATGTTATTTAGCCTGTGCTATTCTTTTATTGTACACTTAAAATCATAGCCTGTCAATCAAATTCAGCTTACAGTCTGTCTGACAGACTAATGGAAATGTCTTAGGAATTGACAGAGATTTGTCACATCTTCTTACTTCCACTATGGAGGAATAAAATAAATCAAAATTTGAATTTAGCCAATTATTCTAAAATTTGGACAATAAAAGCTTAGATCTCATGACTTGGGACATGAATCAAGAATGGTTCAAGGAGGTTTAACAATGAAAATTGCATAAATTACCCATACAATATCAACAGAAGTAGCTACCATTATTTGAATACTTTTATGAGATAATGCCCAGACAAAAGTGGTACAATAATTTTTCTTACAATTTTATCTAATGCAATTTAATGCTGTGAGTTTCACCTAGTGGTACACTGCTTGCCTAACATGCACAAAGCCCTGGGTTCAATTCTTTGGTACCACATACATGGAAAAAACAAGAAGAGATGATGTGTCTCAACTGGTAAAGCTGTAACCTTGAGAAAGCTTAAGGATAGTTAACAGGTCCTAAGTTCAAACCTCAGGATAGGTTACAAAAAGTAATATAACAAGCACCTTGTTGGTAATAAGTTTTAGATGAATAAATAGTCAATAATTGGTCAATAATAATGTCTTGTAGACTCAACTGCTCATCTAAAGTGAGCTTGAAAATAGTACCTGGCCACGTTGTTTCTCTTGTGTATTCCTGACATGCAACCTGCATATAACATTCCTGACACCATGTGTCACACATAATATACCTTAATTTATTTACCTTTTGTATAATTTTGGTATTGATGTCTTTAAGCACTTTCTACAGAACAGAACAAGGGAAGTACAAGTAATATTGAAGCAAAATGCCTAATGGAGTTGTTTTAGAGCAATCATTATCAACCTTACATGAAGATGATTCCAGTGTGAACACGAACAACTGACTCTTTAATCCTGTCATTCACTATGCCCTACTTTGGAGTTTGTATTTCACCATTCAGAAAGACCAGGGTATACATGCTCAGGTACAGGAGAATAAAAATTACAAAACACAACCACTTAGGAAGACTCACCCTGTCTTCTGTCCTTTCCACACAGAAATGCGTATCACTTCTGGGTTTAAAGATGCCTGCTCTTGTGGGTCTCACTCTTTATTCCTGTACAGGAGAACTCATTGAGTAAGTATGGGCGTGTACTTTAAATAGAAGCATTCATTGTAGCATACACCCCTCATACGTCCTTCATACAAGGATAGGAAGAAGAGATAAATCCACATAGGAAGCATATGTGAGTAAGAGCAGGTCATGTGTGTGCAGAATATAGCAAAGACCATAGCTTAACTTAACACTGTAAATGTTCACACAGTGGAGCAAAAACAGCTAGGAAAGGAGGTTTGAAGAGACTCAGGAATTTCTGTATTTGATCAACAATAACCTTCACTGAAAAAAAATTCTGTCATAAATGTCAAGTGACTAGATATTTCCTCATTACAAAGAGTCTTTGAGTCACCTGACCTCCATCAGCACATATTCTTTAAAATAATATAAAACCATTGATACATACACTGGAGTGAATTAAGGCAGTATATTATTATTATCATTGAGAGATAAAAGCTCTCTCTGACTAACATTAAAACATTATTAGAGAAGTATTTAATAATAAAAATCCACAATTCAATGCCTAATATTTATGAGATTTAAATATCTGTAACTTATTACTGGCTCATCTTATGAATGTATATTTTACAAATAATACCAAATTTTGTCTTTAAAATAACTTTATGAAGGTATAATATAATAACTAATAATATAAAACAGTTCTGTCTGTACCTAGATAAACAAGATTAGAGAAGCAGTTTTCTCTCCCAAAACTCTCAGCTAATAATGCTGAGGCCATGTTCAAGCTAGGTATGATAGTATATATTTGCAACTCCAGCACTTAGGAGGTTTGAAAATTCAGTGACAGCTTGTGCTACATGTATTTTCTCTAAATAAATAAATAAATAAATAAATGAAAAGGCTATAGCTTACCAGAAGTCAGAGGCTTTTACCCACTGTGTTTACCACCTATAATGTAATAAAGACTTTTTCATTAGAGATTTGTATGCCAGTAAGTGAAAAATTTTGACTTCAGGAATAAAATCACTGAACTCTTTTCATCAATCAAGACTCTGATAATTTTCACAAACTGTCACTTGTTATCTAAGAATGCATTTATCATTAACTAGGTTGTGTTAACTGCATATGCCCTATGCAGTCAATAATTTTCATGTAATTATTTTTATTGTTATTGTAAAGAGGATATGGAGGCTTACAGTTACATAAGTAATGAGTGTATTTCTTTTTATACAGTGCCAGCTCTTCCCTTGTTTATCCCTGTTTTTCCCCCTAATCCCTGACCTCCACAAGTTGTAAATTCCATTTTAAAGGTAGAATATACTGAGTATCACTGCACAGTCAGTAATTTTATATCTAACACAAATAGTCAGAGCTCTGATCTTATTTAAATGTATGCAAGAGAAGTTTCCATATAGAATTACTAAATGAGCAATACTGTTATATGAAAAAACATATTTCCCATGTAAGAAAATAATAACTTTATTATAAAATTTAATATTTACTGAGTATAAAAGATCAAATATCATGTAAATTTAATTTAGATTGGCTTGATTTGGACAAAAAAGAACACTCTCTACAACCATATTCCATATAGCTAGCATGATTTCATTTGTTTTGGAACCGGGTAAATTTCCATTCATTTTCAGCTTTTTCTTTTTCTTTTTTTCTTTCCATAAGTTTGTTGTTTAATCAATTGGGAAGGCTTTCAGTTAAAGACTAGACTTGGATATAAACTTTGACTTTTTTCTGACTTAAATTCTTTTTTCATATAATTTTATTGTAATTAATAGAGGGATTACTTTATATTCACCAGATAGAATTTGCATTACCTCATATACATTGATACCCTTTCTCATGTCCTGGTCCCATTTCCCTTTCCCCACCCCTGCCTCTCATCTGTTTTTCCCCCTTCCCTATCCAATTTCAAATAACCAAATAAGCATATATACAATTTATCAGATAAAAAGGTAAAATACTGCAATGATATGAAATACATCCACACTAGAAATTAGTAGCATGCTCTTCCTTTAAATGTTTTGTCCTGACATTTAATATGCCCCACATGCTGTGCTAGGCTTTCTATGAATTTTGGAAAAGCAGTATTTATTTTCATATGTGAGATATTCTTTCTGATACCATGCCTTCTGGTAACTGCCTTCTCAGATTTTCTCCCATTTCACCTCTTTCTTACTGGTGAATCCCAACACTGGGTATGATTAAGTACTTTAAGAAGCAGTGGGGATAGCTCACAGCATAATGAAGGAAGAGAGACTTAATATTACACAAAAATAATCAGCTAGTAAGTGATAACCAAGGCCATCAAAATGAAAAACTTGAAGAATTATTTTTCTAACTCATGTTTACCTCATTATTTGTTAGGATATATTCTGTCATAAACCTCTAGTACATTTTCATTTACATCTCAACAAATGCTTATGAGTTCTACAAATCCTTCTTCAGTGTGCTGTAATATTTAAGTGAACTATTGGTTCAAAGTTACAGAAAACTTGACAAAGAGTACAGAATTCTTTTATCCCATGCGGATTCCTCTCCATTTTTCCTTTCTTTCACCCTTTCTTTTTCTTTACATTGTTTTCAATTAATCTTTTGAACAAGATGAGAGCAAACAAAAGATACGATATTTTGGCATTCCATTGCCAAAATAACACCATTTGTTCTTTCCAGAAACAAAGATCGCATTCATAACCACATGCAAACTTCAAGTCAGAAACAAACACTAATGCATTCCCGTTGAATCCACGGATCCCATTCCAGTTTCAATAACTCACAAAAGGGTATTTTTTTTATTTTTGTTCTGGGATCTCATCCAAGAAGACACATATCAAATTCATTTTGTTTCTGCCAATCTGGCATAGTATCACGGTATTTATCTACTATTTTTGTCCATGTCAATTTTTTGGCCAGTCCTAAGGCTTGCACTCAGTGTCTGAGCACTGTCCTTAGTCTTTCTCAGGGATAGAGCTCTATCACCTGAGCCACAGCACCGCTTCCAGCTTTTTTCTTTGTATGTGGTACTGAGGAATCGAACCTGGGTCTTTGTGCAGGCTAGGCAAGCAATCTACCTCTAGGCCAAATTTACAGCCCATGTCTTTGACAATTTTAAGGACATTGGATAATATATATTTTACAGGATGACTTTACTTTGTACCTTTCCAATCATCTTGAAAAATACAGGAACTCTCAGTTGGGACAGCTTTGTCCCTCTCTGGTCCTTTCGTTTGTCAAGAGACATTCTGTACAGCCATAATCATGAGTCTTAGAAGTGTTGCTGAGCTTTAGTGAATCTAGACCAGCAATTTAGTTACTTCTCATGATAAAGACCTAGAATTAAGCTCTACAATTCCATACAACAGTTTCAGAACAAAATCTTATCTGGAAAGTGGCCAAAACCTCTAGGGCAAAGAAGCCCTATTTAACGTAAGACTTAGGTTAATCTTCCATGAATAGAGGAAACACTGGAAAACAATTTCATTATGAAACTAGATAGCAACATGATAACTAAAAAAATTCAAGAAGAAAGAAATTTAAGATTTTATTCCTACTGAGAAAGATAAGACACTTCAGAGAATATATAATTTCACAACTTATGGGTAGAAAATTTTTATGTGTTCAACAATAAAGTCTGCCTAAAGCAAATAGTGATACATTTATAATAACTTGGTAGAGATGATCTATAATGCCTCCTGCACAGAAGGAAAAAGAGATAAACAATGAAAGTATTAACTGATATTGAAATGGCAAATGAGAAGAGAAAAGTTTGGGTCTGAAAAATCTAGTGAGTGAAATTTTCTCAGAAAAGATGAAAGACACTTAGATTCAAGAAGTCAAACAAATCTCAGAAAGGTTAAGTAGACAGAGAAATTCCCAGCTAAGTACTAGCAGTCCTAGGAAAGGTTTTCTATTATCATCTGACTGCTAATTTCATAAAATCAGCAGTGCAAGCCAACACACATTTTTGGACTAAGAGAAAATTATTGTCAACAAGATTTCAATAGATGAGAAAAATATTTTTAAGTACAAAATACTAGGATCATTTTCAGTCCAATTGAACTCTGGGAAAATTTTCCTCATCAAAATAAACTGCATTAGGATCATTAGTATTCAGGAAAATATAAGTTTAAAACAAGCCAGGTTCTTTTGTACTGGCATTCTGACAAATAAAAATACCTAATTATTCATCAATAAATGTGAAAAATAAATATAAATGTATGCACCTCAGAAATGTCTAACAAAATGTACTCAAGCATTTTCAAAAATATCAGCATTATTTTATCCAGGAAGAGTACAATTTGGAGGGCTCTGTAGTTTTTTTGTGTTGATAAAGTATGAAAAGAAACAAGTACAAAGAAATGCAGATGGAAAAGCTAAGTGTTCATAGTCATAAGAGTAAAAACCATTGCTCACAATCATAGCCTCTAAGAATGGAAAATAAATGGAAAATTTTGATAGCAGTTATGATGAGGGAATTTAGGACGTATCTGTCAGAATCTGACAGATTCAACAGAGGAAACATGGCTTGGTGTAGAGAAAGACAAGAAAGTGCACAAGTTCACTATACACTGAATGAAGTTGCTAAGAGCAAGGAGAGGAAGGAAAACCTAGTAGCCAGTTGTTAAGGATACTTTCACTGCTCACACATAAAGAGCCTGAACAACCTCATAAGCAAATTAGTGAGAAGAAATAAAATAATTAAGAATGATCATTTGAATAACAACTAACATTCCTCATAACTTATTTACATCTACTATAATTATATTTTTTATTTGTATGTATCTACCATGGCTGAAACTCAGGAATGCTCTTGATTAGCTTCATGCTCGGGCTTTACCACTTGAGCCAAGATTCTTCCTAGGCCAGCATTTTTCTGGTTAATTGGAGATGAAATCTTGAAGACATTTATGCCTGGTCTGGCTTTGAATCTTGATCCTTCACATCTCAGCCTCTTCAATAATTAAAATAACTGAAATGAGCCACCAACACCTGGCAATTAATTCAATTTTATTGTTGCAATAATGTATATAGGGGTTACAGTTAACATTTATCAGGGGTGCATTACTTCTCTTGACACCCCTTCTCATCTTGTTGTCCCCCTTACCCTCCCAATCATCTTGTTTTCCCCCTTCCTTTCCTATTTCAAATAAAGAAATGCAATTAACCAGGAAACAAAGTCAGATACAGTAATCACATGAGATTAAACATAGGGGAAAAAAAGAGAAAAGAAATGACTTCACATAGTACATGAAGAACAACAATCATAAAGATAATAATTTTATTTTTAATAGTGGTTAACAATAGGCTTCAAAATCTGCTGAAAAAAATGAGCAATTAATGATTCAGGAAGAATTGATTTAGTGATTTCAGAAACCACAAACTGGAGCATTGAAGCCCAGGTAAAAAGTCTAGGAAACAGCCCTCCCACACACACCAGTAAACAGATACTTCAAAATATTATTTTTTACTCTCTGATATAGCCAAAGAAGTCAACTCTTAAAAATGAGAAGTTCAAAGAGAGCCTAACAGTTTATTTAGTATATATAGACAGGGAAAGAGTAGCACTGTCAGTTGATCAGTAATGTATTTAAAATCGTTTTAGTGAATTTGAATAATTGAGTGTGAATATCACTGTTTTGATAGTTTCTCTTTAATTTTTACTTTAATATAAGTATTTACATTTGGTATTTTTCTTATATATATGTCACATATTATTTATCAACCACTTGTTGACTTTTTCTCATTTTGAAAAATGATATTTTTCACAAGAAAACACAGCATTAAATATGTTTTCATTTCCACATCTTTAATTTTGCTACAGTATGTTTTAGATAATTATTTTGAAGTCCCTTTCAAGTTCCTTTCTAAGAACATGTTGTCAAACTAGGATAAGTTTCCTCATTATGCATTAATTAGTATTGTGAACCATCAAGAAAACAAAACAGAGATTTTTTTTCTCATCTTGAAAACACATCTTGAAATGAAATGGCATTTTTAATTAACAACAGAGCCCAAGTATCAATACTCCCCCAGAAACTCCTTCAGTCACAGCAATTGCTATTAAGAGTCCCTGCTATTGTTTAGGTCAATTCTAGATCTGGCAGTCATCTGAAAGAGGAAGTTACTTTTCTACAAAACCTCTTTCTTCCCCAGTCTGAATTTTCAAAGACACATTATTGAATGTGGTTTTCTTAGCACCATTAAAAGCAGAAACGTCCCCAGCATCTGTACTGCAATACACATATGTTCTAGGGATATCGTCAGTCCTTGGAGTTTCTGCACAGTTTAATGTGTAATCTGTATTGTGAGTTTGAATTACACATTTTTCCCTATAAACAAGAGGTTAATCTCTTTGCTTTCATAGATGTATTATAAGACAGCGGGAATTATACATTTAATCCTGTAACCCAACAGTATTATTTAGCATATTTTAATTCACACATGAAGAAAAATATCTACACTGTGAAAATCTGTATGCTCAAGGTGCAGAAGAAAATGAAATTAAAGCTAGTTTTATACTACAAGAATTTGTTTGCTTTGTAATGTTACGATTGCATTGTTATGCGTAGCATTTGTTACAGGTGCATTCCCTTTGATCCCTTCGAGTTAAGGATTTATGTTTCATAGCAGTAAGTCTGGATGCCAGAAATTCTGGACTGTAACCCTCACTTTGAATTGGATAACAATGTTAGCTTGGAAAATCAGTGCCATTGAAAGCAACATATTCTCATCATTAAAATTTACTGATGCTTCAAATGTCTTTTAAGATTTCCCAGACTCACTGCAGATCTCTTTCCCCATCCATTACTTTGTTTATAATCCTGGTGGTTTTCACCAAATCCCTAAGCCTCTACTGTGTTGTTTAACTCCCAAGTCTAGAGAATATTTGGTAGCCTGTTTCCTGTGATAAACAGGAAGCTCCTACCAGAAGGTTAAGAAGGATTCTTACCTTGATATCCCCCAGGCCTTAGCTGATGCTTAAGACAGTGTGGATTATGAAAACTACTTTTTTAATGATAAATCAGTGAATAAGTGAATATACACATGTACGTGAATACTTTGACATAGGGGTATATGACTTGAAACAATTTAGGCATCATCCTTCTATTTCCGTATGCAAGCAAGATCAAATCCAAGGATCATTTAATGTTTATGTAACTATAAAAGAATGCACAATTTTGACCCTGGCAGCACTAGTCTTACAATTAGTACCTGAGCAAAGACTGTTGATGAGGAGACATTTAAATTACTTTAAATTACAGTGCTTTAGGAAACTGTAATTGAAGACATACATTTAGAACTACTCGTTCCCTTGCCTTTTTTTTTTAAGCAAACAGAGCTATGAATGGTGAATTTTTGCCAGTACATGATAAAATGTGACGAGAAAACTAAATTGGTTCTAAGAGATTAATATGAGCATTTTTACATTTTAATTTCCAAAATGACTTAAAGACTTCAGTACAAAAGAAATGGCATTTTAATGAAGCAATGACAGCTTTTAGATAATTTTTGTGTCTAAGAATTTGCCAGAAACAGCTCAAAATTGTTCACATAGCCTGGCTAGCTCAGGACCTGGATTTTAACCTAGGAACAAGTAGGGAATCTCACTGTCTCAGAAACTCTTCAGGGAGAAAAAATTGTTGAATATTTTATTTGACAACAAGTTAGATATAATGCATTTCCTAGGTACTATGTTTAGGTCCACAAGAAGGGATAAATATTGGAAGAAAAATACTCTGAACCAAGCAAACTCTTTCTTCTGGTATTTTCATTATTGACATTGTCTTTCTTAATCAACAATTAAATCACACAAATTAATTAAATAACTAAAGTAATTAAAATAATATTAGTGATAATTTTTGGCTCTGGTACACAGAATCATTTTAATTAGTAAGGTAGGATTCAACTTACTTAATATTTCTAATAGATGTTAAAAGGAAAGAAAGCTATTTGGAGTAGATTCTATGATTATTTTAAAACAATTTTTCAGAGTAAGGAAGATTAATGAGAACATTCATACAATGAGAAAATGATACAATAAAATCATGATTATCAATATTGACTTAGCCACCAAACATAATTCAGTGGATGTTAATAGCAATTTAAATTCTGATTTTTATTCAGAGGCATATTAACATTGCCATTAGAGATGAACATCCAGCAGCCCCAAGAGATAAGAAATTTATACAGACTAACAATACAAAATATGAAAAGCTATTGTCATGTTGATATCAATGGCACTATGAAATTAAAGTTACTGCTAGAATTTTGGATTAATACATTGTTCACCCTTTTCCAATTAGAATTCCAATTAACTCATGCTAATAACTTAATATTGAAATAACCAACACCATTTACTAATTGCAACCTGAGAACTCAAATGTTAGACTGAGGTGCATATTAAAAAAATCAACGCAAATGATTTACTTTCATTACCAAAAAATAAAAGTGATGTCACCTA
This sequence comes from Megascapheus bottae, assembly GCF_031878675.1. Classification (NCBI taxonomy): domain Eukaryota; kingdom Metazoa; phylum Chordata; class Mammalia; order Rodentia; family Geomyidae; genus Megascapheus; species Megascapheus bottae. The sequence continues at coordinate 32,037,839 of NC_143527.1, forward strand.
CCAGTGGATGATCATTTTAAGTAGCTTATAAACATTTTCTTTGCAGTATTTGGGGTAGATAGATTAACAAATTCCAGAATTAACAACTAACTTTCCATTAACTTCTACAAATATGTCTTACGCATTGTTTTAATGTCCTTTAGTAATTTTTGGGAAACCAACTTTTCCTATAATGACTATGTATTGTCATACAAGACAAACACATTTCAAAGTTAATTTCAAAATGTCTCCAAAGCTTTTTGAGGTTTTCTTTCTCTTTAGTGTTATTTTCTGGGATTGACTTAAAAGAAAAAAAAAAAGAACATGCGTTCTTAGGCCACTTTCTTATCAAGGTTTCTTAAGGTCAGTGCTCCCCTCCTCTGTCTGCACTCCCTTCATGTCATTTTGATTACAGTTATTTCATCTATGCTCCTCTTCTGACCAAGATGATACCTATTACTCCTTAGCTGTTTGGGGTCTCAGGACAAGACATCAAATGAACACACAGATCCTCCAGTCAGCTGTCTCCCTATCATGTTGGCCATCTTGCTGAAGCTTTTAGGTGATCACTAAGAAGAGGAGCAAAAATGATGGGCCCAATTCTTTGTTTCCAGGAACTGAGCCAAGCCTAACAAGAATATTATTTTCAGAGTAAAAGAGGCCCTGAAGTCTTTTCTTTCCTGTAGCTCCAGGATTTCAGGAAGCAACTAAAAAGCATCACTAAAAGAAAAAAAAATAAATAAAGGCAGCCACTTCCATAAAATAAGAGCAAGATGTTTTGAGGGAATGGGAAAAGGTCTGAAATCAATGGAAGAAATCCAATATGTCAGTTATAAAACGTGGTGAGTGGTGCAGGAGTCCTTCATGTTAAATACTGACCTTGTACCTGAAGGGAACACTCCAAGCTACAGAATGGGGCAGAAAATAGCTGGTTAGTCACAAATCCACCTCAATCCCTAGAACTTTCTAAATCACATCCAACCATGGTTTTATATCGCTGTAGTGGGAACAGTAATAAATTATGTAGAATTTTTGATGAGCACATCAAAGTGCTTTAAATTATCTATTTTCTGCCATGTCATCATATAAATCAAATATATTTTGGGATAAATATGAGCCTACAAATGAGAGATTATTGAGTCAAATGTCAGGAACCGATGAGAAGCTATCCTTCCAAAAAAACCATGGGCCTAATTCTTGCAAATTCCCCAAATCTTACTATATTTTACAGAGCATTTTCAAGGGGTAGAAAAGATCTAAGAATAATAAAGATGCCATGGGACAATTTTTAATTAAAAATAAGTTAGAACAAAGCTTTGGTAGCCAAATAATATAAGAAGAAAAAGATGGTTAAGACAGTGTTGTTAAATGTAGAGGCCTCAAAATATCTGAGGACAGTTTTTGGCATCCAGGGCAAGTTTCCATTGCTTCAGTATTTTTAATGCTCTAAAGAAGTATAGCGAAGGAGCTAAGTACATTGGCTTACCCTGTCATCCAAGTTACTCAGAAGGCAGAAATCGGGAAAATTGTTGTTCCATGATATCTCTGGAAAAGCCAGGTAGACACTATGTCAATAACCTAACTGAAGTGGAAAAGGCTGAGGATATGATATATGTCATACAGTATACCTTCTTAGTCATTGCAAAGATCTGAGTTTGAATCCCACCATCACCCAAAACAAGATATGTCCAAAATCTTTACCTTATGCTCTTGAGGTTTTGATTCAAACTGATGGTGTTATTAAAGAGAATCAAGAAAAATACAGTGCACAGAAGTGATTCTAGTATCACAGTAATACTGAGTCTAAGTACAGAGTTCCCCAGATACAGACCTGTCTATTAACAGAAGCATTAGAAGAAATGGCCCAGAGGAACTCAATGAGTGAGTGCACATATCTTCTCTCTACCCTGCAAATAAACCAGAAATGAAAGAAGGTAGGAAAAGATGGCAACCTCAAGGAGCGGAAAAAAATAAAACAAAAACCTATTCAGAATGATTGCAAGACAAGGGGAAGGATGTCTACCACATGCAAAAGCTCTGTCTTCTGAATGTTGTATCTTCCAATATGATTATAGCCTATCCAAACTTGCATTGCTTTTACTCCACCAAAAGCTTATAAATAGAACATTTAGTATGCCTACATATGTATTTTTCCCCCAAAGACCATTCTCAGTGAACTTAATTCTTCTTTCCTAGCTGAAAGCTTTGGCTCATCTTTGAATATTAAAGCATCTGGTCTTGTTATATGATTGTAAAATAGGGTAGTTGTGTTTGTAGAGTCTTTATTTATAAATATCCACCTAAATACTATTAAATAAGCACCACCCTGGCTTCTGAGCATGAACCTTAGAAAAACACCCACATGAACTGGAAATAAAATGGTGATAGTGGAGCACTGTGGTGATAGCCCATGTGTGCTGACAGGAGCATGGGCATCTGGCTGCATCACCATTTTCTCTGCTGTTGATCAGGATCTCTTTTCCCTTCTGCTATAATTACTACACCAGTTTTTGTGGTGCATAGTTACCAAGATTGTTTGTGGTAAATATATATGTAGACATGAAATGCAGGTGTGCTGGCTTTGTTGAGAATTCTTTTGTTTGAGGAATACAAAGGAAATGTTTAAAGCTTCATATCAGATTAGACTTATTCTCACAGAGCCAGTTTTGATACGATTGTCCTAAGCCTCAGTATAAATAAATAAAAATATATTCTATTCATGCTATTTATTATTTACTAATGTGATCACAAGTGAAATAAAATGCCATGGCATTTCTCACATTGGGATATTTGAAAGTTACCCATTTGTGTGATTATGAGATTGAAACTCACACAGGATCAATCTCTGTTATTCTTTCCTCAGAAGGATTTTGTTTTCTTCCCCCTGTCTTGGATAATAACCTCTGATTCTATTTCATAATGGAATTGAAAGGAAGAATCTATATAAGCCAAAAGCAAATAAATGTATTATCCTTTAAATGAGCCCTTTGGAATGGCAAGGAAGGGACAATATAAATCTCTTTTTTTACTGATATATATATATATATATTGAATTTTTATAGGCATAAGTGTGTGGAATGTTACACCATATAACCATTTTCAGTATCCCATAGAGGGCTACCACAGTAATAGTAATCAAAATAATTGCAGACATGGATAGCAGCTATCTTCTAATCAGTTAGCTGTCTCCATGGAACTGGGTTTAACAAGACTAACAATCACTATCTTATATATTCATGCAAAAGTAAAACTCTGATTTTAGTCATCATAAAACTAAAGCCATAAACTCTCTGACCTCTAATGGACTTATGATTTTCAATGTTTGGGGTTTAACTACCTCTTCCAGTTCATCATTTAAGTCTTTTTGCACCAAATGCTTGATGGTTAGTATAACCACACTCTTTTTCTTTTAGATAAAATCATATATTGGACTACAGGACTTATTCAATTCATAACAAATTATTCTTACTAACATTTAAAAATATTTTGGCATATGGGTATTGGAAATTTCTGGCCATGGATATCATATTACATAAGTTTTGTCTTACATTTTTTAGACTGAATTTCTATTCAACTGTCTGATAGTTTTGATGGAATTGACCAAAAAATTTTAAATGATGTCAGTTTAGATGGCAAAATCTGGACGAAATGTGTTAATATATCACTGACCAGTATTTTCTGTTTATGAAAATCAGGGATCAGAGCAATTAATCTTAGCAACTACATGTCTTTTCATTCAGATCAATTAATCTTGCATTGGTATAATGGTAGTCTTCTTTTAGCCCAGCTTTTCATATGCAAAATATTAGTTGATTGCTAATACACTAGCAAAGTTAAGCAGGATGAGATATTTAGTTTGAATTTTCAAGTAAGTAAATTGAGGTACTAAAAGATCATATAGGTCTGCTTCCAGTGGTACATGTCCCAAATTCTAGCTACTCAGGAGGATGTGATCTGAGGATTGCTTTTTGAAGCCAGTCTGGGCAGGAAAGTCTGTGAGACTCTTATCTGTAATTAACCAACAGAAAACAAGAAGTGGTACTGTGGCTCAAAGTGGTAAAGCACTAGCTTTGAGTGAAGAAGTTCAGGGACAGTGCCCAGACCTTGAGTTTAAGCCCCACAACTGACATCATCAACAACACATCATACAGCATACAGTTTATTCAAGAAAACAGATATAGGGCAAGCATCTATGTGACCTTGATTCTGGGTACATGTATATACAAATATGTACGTACATATACGCATAAACATATGCATATATCACATATCATATTACCTGATTTGATACTGGACAGAAGTCACAATAGAAGGCATTGGTTGCAGAGCCTCTGCTCTTTGGATTCACTGCACAATATTCTTTTTATCTTCTATATTCATTTACACTCTCACTTGGTCCCAGCAATTCTGAATCCAATCTAAAGACTCATGTGTCTGCCAAAATTATGCCTGTAATCATCCTCCCTTTTGGCTACAGAAGTCTTCTTGGTATTGTATTAGATAGTGTCTATGAAATCATTCTTTGTTTAGTTAATTTGGACAACACTGCAGGGACCTTGCTTCTTATTACAAGACTCACTTGCTGGGAAACTGTTGGATTACACCACTGTTCATGGTCTATTTAAGTAATAGTGACATTTGGTAGAAAGAAAATCACTCCCTTGGACCATTCTTCTCTCTGCTAATACAACCTCATGTACACAAGGGAACTGAAACTGTAGGATTTATGTTCTTTTCTACACTTTTTACTCTTTGAGCAATCTAAACTGGATTTGCAGTGGTCACAAATGCAGGCATATTACACCGAAGTCTACATAAGTACATCTGTTTGGACTGTGAACAGTAGAAATACACTAAAGGTTAACTTTAGTAAATCTACAACAGGCCCCAGGTCAAGCACAACTGGGAGCACATAGTTTATCTGCAATTCTTTTTCTTTTTTTTTTGTATTTCAGGTTCTTTTTTTCCATATTTTTTATTGTAATTAATAGAAGGGTTACATGATATTTGCCAGATAGATGGTGCATTAATTCCCATACATTGATATCCTTTCACATGTCTTGGTCCCCATTTCCTTCCCTCCCACCCCCACCCCTCATGTTGTTTTCCCCTGTTCCCTAACCAATTTCAAATAACCAAATACAAATATATCCGATATGTCCGGTAACAAAGTGAGATAATGTAACAATATGAGATAACCAAAAGAGATGAGAGATAACATAGTACCTTAAGAACAACAATCATTCATTATATGGCTTATGTTTCTATATCCTAGAGATCCTTTCATTTAGCATCCTACTATATGGCCTTTTGTATCAAGGTTTTGCTCTATTGCAAATCTCTGCTAGAAGAGCCCAAGCTTTCTACTGATTATGACAAATGAGGGAAACCATTGAGCCAAAGTTCCTTTGAGTCTGGCTTACTTCATTTAATATGATCTTTTCCAAGTCTTTCCATTTCCTAACAAATGGGGGCAATGTCATTCTTTCTGACAGCAGCATAGAATTCCATTGTGTACAAATACCACATCTTGTTGATCTACTCATCAACTGAGGGACATCTAGAGCTATAATTATCAAAACACCTTGGTACTGGCACAAGAACAGGCCTGAAGACCAATGGAATAGAACTGAAGACCCAGATATTAAACTACAGACCTATGGCCACCCAGTCTTTGACAAGGGAGCCAAAAATACAGAATGGAAGAAAGATAGCCCCTTCAACAAGTGGTTCTGGTTAAGCTCCTGCAGAAAACTAAAGTTGGATCCTTCTTTGTCACCCTGTACTAGAATTAACTCCAAATGGATAAAGACCTGGAGGTAAAAGCCGACACTCTGAAATCTTTACAAGAAGGAATAGGAGATACACTAGACCTTCTTGGCACAGGTCAAAACTTTCTTAATAAGGACCAAGAATCACAACAAATCAGAGAAAGACTGGATAAGTGGGACTGCATTAAACTGCAGAGCTTTTGTATGGCAAAGGACATAGCTTGTAAACTAATTAGGAAGCCTACAGAGTGGGAGAAGATCTTCGCCAACCATACAACAGACCAAGGCCTCATATCTAAAATATATCAGCTCAAAAAATTGAATCAATCCAAAACTAATCTCCAAAGTAACAATCATCCCATTAAAAGATGGGCCAAAGACTTAAAGAGAGTCTTCTCTGAAGAAGAAACAAAAATGGCCTATAGACACATGAAGAAATGCTCAACATCTCTGGTCATAAAAGAAATGCAAATCAAAACAACTCTAATATTCCACCTAACTCCAGTTAGAATGGCCAGTACCAAGAGAACTAATAACAACAGATGCTGGAGGGGATGTGGCCAGGAGGGATCACTATTACACTGTTGGTGGGAGTACAAACTCGTTCAACCACTATGGAAAGCAGTATGGCAGTGCCTCAAAAGACTAAATATAGAGCTCCCCTATGACCCAGCAATTCCACTACTTGGCATTTACCCAATCATCCAGAAACTAGGGCATACTAAATCCACTACCACAACAATGTTCATTGCAGCACTATTTACCATAGCAATTCTTTTTCTTTTCAGACATTCCCCACACTTTAAACAGGACTGCATTGGATGCCAGTGCCCTACGGTCCCTTCTAATTTATGATTGCTGTTGGAAGACTTTCAAAGGGAAGTATGAAGGTCTGCTAACTCAACTGACTCTCATTGTCATACTACGGATATATCAAGTGAGATATTAGATTAGTAAAAAGGTTTTGGAGCTTTATCTCAAAATAGGATTGCAAACAATAGAAATTTTTGTAATCCACCCCATAGATATCTCCATATCTTGTGATAAAGCCAGATTTTACCCTTCATAGAATAACATAGAGGTATCTCTTAATGTTCTTAGTATAAGAATATTATTAAAACTTTGTGTTGTTATAAAATAGATTATCGTGTCATGATGTAGAGGTAAATATAAGCTGTTTGAGTATAGAATCACAAAATCATGCAGAATCAGAAAATCATACTAAAGCTTGGTTTGAGTTTCTATAAACAGCTTCTAACCTACATTTTTGTCCTATCCTAGGTTTTAGATTTGGGCAAAATGAAGCCATTTTTCACTTTCCACCCATCCTTTGTTTTTTTTTATGATAACCTTATTCACTAGCTAGGCAAATTCCCTCTGAGAATACTGAACACAGGACATCACACTTGTTAAACTGTGTCTTTCCACTTGAGGGATATCTCTGGTCAGCAAATCCCTTTAGCAAATGGTAGTCAAATGTTTACAACACATCATTATACAAAAAATGGTCATGTAAAATAATTTTTTGTTCTTAATATATTATGTTATTTCTCTTTTCTTGCACTTTGGCTAATCTCATATTGTTACTGTATCTGACTTTGTTACCTGGCATATTATATATATATGTTTATTTGTTTATTTGAAATAGTAAAGTAAGGGTGAAAACAAGATGACTAGAAGAGGGTGAGGGGAGGGAAATGGGGACAAAAACATGAGAAGTGGTATCAATGTGTAAGAAGTAATGCACCTACTACCTGGTGAATGTAAGTGAAACCCCTCTATACATTACCCTGACAATAAAAAATAAAAGAAAAAATGGTCATATGTATAGTCCTAACAGGACCTATGTATCAGATATGTGGTCTTTGAGTATGTGCCTTATTATGGTATAAAAGCAACCCACATTTGTTTTCACCTGAGAAGTTTCACATCTTCATCTCACATGTTGAGTTTTGCCTTGAATCTCATTCCAAGGGCAAGAATCCCAACAATTATACATTTAATGGGAATTTGAGAATTTCACTTACTTTAATGGTTTAAGGCCTTTGCATTTAAAATATATTCTAAATATACAATTCACAACAAGTATCCATAATAAAATGTGACAAATGAGTTGTACATTCTGTTGTCCTAGTTCATGAGAAACTAGAGATTGGAAGATATGGATAATATCTCCATAAAGAGCAATCAAATGAGAAGTATAGGCAGAGGGAACAAGTTAGGAAAAGCATAGATATGTGGCTAATCAGTAAAAGTCCAATGACTCTCAAACTTGAATCCATTTAAATAATTCAGAGAGGTTATAAAATTTATATTTTAGGGAAATAGTCCAAAAGTAGTGAATCAGAAATTTAGCTATGTGGAGTTCAGAATCCTATACTTAATAGAAAATATTTTACTAGCCTTTCCAGATTCTGGTAACTGATAATGTATATATTTATTTGATGTGCATTGGATATTGCTTTATCTTATCTTTATACTGGATTAAAAAAACTACTATTGGGCCGGGAGTTTGGCCTTGTGGTAGAGTGCCTACCTAGCATTCACAAAGATCCTACGATCACCTAACTAGAAGGCCCAGGACCTGGAACTCTCAAATGTGACCTAACTCCATAGCTTTCATGCACAACTGCATATATAATTTCAAGGCTCAGTACAAAATGAAAATATGGGACTGGATGTTCAAAAGATAGAGAAAAAGTGTTTCTCTTTCTTCTGTAATCTCTTGTGATTTTTTCCCATTAAATTTTAAATGTCTAGAGTGTATTTTACCGCTCATCTTCTCAGCATGCCAATAAAATGAAAACAAAACCACATTTACTCATCCGTAGGATCAGTGAAATCCCTTGATCTGTATTTCGTAGCTGGGCTTTTGTTTGTATTTGATTTTTGCTGGAACTTTAGAAATATTACATGAAAACACACAAACATGTTAATTTCTCTTCCTGATAGACACATATATTGCTGAAGCACTCTCTCCCTGCAAACAGAGAGAAGAGTTTAAGGAAAGAATGTTAGAAAATGAAAGTATGTGTTGCCTTCTCCTTCCTCTTCCTCTGTTTTAGTGAGAGAAAAAGCAATAGAAACTGCAGGGCAAGGAATATGAGGGAATAAGGAATGAGGGGTGCAGTGTTAGGCAATGGGGTCATTGCCTTCTTTCTTTCTTTGAAGAAAGTCATGGCACCAAGGGAAAATCTAGATTCTTGGCTGTGGACAACCACAGGAATTACAGAAATGAGTAGCATGTGTATCTTTTATTTTTAGGCTCACTTTTAAATGACATGAAAATACAAAAGCAACACATGTGATTGGAAAGCTAAATTTATGTTTACAATGCATGCTATTTAAGTCAGGAGGTGACATGTATTTATTTTGTCAAACATTTTTATCATTTTCTTCTAGAGTTTTGAAAGGTCCAGTATACCACCACCTATAGTCACTATACCAGCCAATGATGCCCCAGAGTGACATGTTTTTCTAGTACATGCTTGGAGTTAGCTGAGAATTCAGGCATTATGAGTCTAACAGAATTCTGTTCTTCTAGCATGCTACTTAGAAAACAGGTAAAAGGATGAGGGGATATCTACTATGCACACTCACACATGCACACGTACTCTGATTTTCGATAGACTTCAATCATGACAGTTTATTTGCAATCTTAAATTGGCTACAGAAGAGCATAAATTCAACCATGGAGCCCTTAGGAGTCTTTCTTATGACTCAGATCACATGCCCAGGATGTTAGTTCTACTTTTAGGCTTGCCTATTACTCTACAATACAACCCAGCTGAAGTGACTGTACATCCAATGTCTTTGTCATTTTCTCTAGGTCCCTTCTTGTCAATATGTGTCCTGTTCATAAGATAATGATAATGATTGATCTATTCTAGAGCTAGTGTTCTCAGAATAAAGAGCATTAATACTTCAAATGGACATTTGCACTAATGCATCCTAATTTGGATAATTGCGGCGTTTCACTACTCATTCACTGCCTTTCAGTATGCATTGTCTCTGCTTATTGTGATACTGCCGCTTTACTACATGCCAAGTACTCTTCAAAGTGCTTTTCATGTTGCTTTCTTTAATCCTCACAGAAGCACGGTGAAGGGCATACTATTTGTACAGAATAAAGACTCCTCAAAGATGTTCATGTCCTGATCTTTGCAATCTGTAAGTCTGTTACCTTTCACAAAAGAAGGAAATAAAGTTGAAGGTAGATTAAACCTAATCAGCTGATATTACAATAGTTGAGGAAGATATTACTTTGATTTATCTGAGTAATCAGTAAAGCAAGTAATATAATCATAAGAATTTGTTTTTGTCAGTGTGATTTAAGGGCCTTAGCCTTGTAGGGTAGATGTTGTACTTTAAGCCTCACTCAGTGGCTATCATAATGAGAAGAACAGAAGGGGTGGCTGCAGTGATCAGTTTTGGGGATATGCAAACAATAATAGTTTTTTGAGATTGGCAGGAACAATTAGCCAAGGCATTTGGGCAAGCACTAGAAGCTAGACGTGGAAGGTATAGACTACCTAGAGCAGAAAGTAGGATGAAGACTTTCCAGTAATTCCAGTTTAGCCCAGAGTGGTTTGCCACACACTTCTGCCTGTTAGAACACATGCCTTACACTTCTGTTTTAAAATGTATTTCTAATAGGTAGAGCTCACACAGTGCATATAAATGTTGAGTCAATAAATATTTCTAAAGAAAGTACCACTTTTCAGTAAATAATTGTCTTTTCTATGAAATGTCTCTAATGCAATTAATAGCATCAGTATTTAACATACATCACAACTTTACTTAGGAAATAAAAATGAACAGAATAAATACAATTTCATCTCACAAATAGTAAGGAACGTCACAATAACTTCAGATATGGAGTTTCTTTGGATATTTCACATTCCCCATCTGTCATATTTTGCAATTTATACACCAAACAAAGGTCTGAAGCATAAAATATTTATGTTAAAACTCTTATCAAGAGACCACATAAGTCTTAAAGACATTTATTTGCCAATGTGCTATACAGAATTACATTCCTGATACATTGCTGGCAATTGTTTTCCACAATGGCAATAAAAGATCTAAGTAAGACCTCTAATGCTAGCAAAGAAAATATAGTCTTATAGCTAGCTAACTTTGTGGTAGACCAAGTAATTAACTGAGGTTGTTAATTATTTAAGGAGCTTATTATACCTTGTAAATACAGTAACAAAATTGGCAAGGGAAATGCAATGCATGTCTTCCTAAAATATCTCTCACCCATTACAGGTTTAGATTTTGCAGTCTTTCAGTATCTTATGCATTGCACAAGGTTTTTTTCTGTCTGTGGCTCCTTCATTGCTTGTTCTATAATTTTCAACTCTACTCTCACCTTTGCCAGGCCTGGGAGCAAAGAGGCAATTTTCCCTATTAAAAAAGGAACCAGTTCAACATTCTCTGCATAATTTATATGTGCAGCAGGGAGAAATTACCAGCATAATTCCATTGTGTCATTACATAGTTATACTCAATTGCTCTTCCCTTAAGGCTGCCCTGTTTTTATTTTCAAACATTTTCTCTTCTGCCTCTGTCTCTTATTCCCTCCTCATTATTCTACTATGTCCCCATATCCAGAAGGTCAATCAGAAGGTCTTTCTTAGCTGCTTCCTGCTCTTAAGTGTCCACCTTTCTGGTAACATCACAGGCTAGCACAAAACATTTTTTAAAAATTTGCTCTTTCCATTGACCTTTCATTACTGAAAGATAATAAAACTATAACTTTAAGAAATCACAAGATATGCAAGCTCAGCCTATATTCATTGATACTTCCACTATTACTTAAAATGTATAGCTTTAACTTTAAATATTGATTTAATTTATTTATTGTCAATGCTATGAACTGAACTGAGGATCTCACTAAACACTGCTTGCTACTTGAGCCATATCCCTAGTCCTTTGACTGTCTTAGTTTTTCAGATCAGGTCTTGTGCTTTGGCCCAGGTTAATCATGGACCTTGAGCCTCCTACCTCTAATTTCCATCTGGGCTTACAAGCATAAACAAGCATGTTTAGCTAGAAATTAAAAATAAAATTCCAAGATCTATTATGTTCATAAGTTGAATATAAACTTGGTTGAATTAAAACCTCTGTGTAATACATTAAAATAAATTTCAAAAGGAAACAAATGCCTAAAACTAAAGTATCCTTTGCAACTACTAGCTCATGACCAAACTTACAAGAAATTTAATGTACTTGGAACTAATTAGAGTGTCCGTGCCTATTGAAATTCTTGAAATGACTGTATTTTTCTCTGTGTCCTTTCTAATGCTTTCAAGCCTGTCTTGTCTCCCTGTGCCTTCCCATCATCCTTCGTGTTTTCCCTAACTACCTCCACCACTGCTTTAAGTATATTTAGGCAATTATTTTTTTGAACATATTCTGGCTCCTGTGTCTATAACTGCATTATTTATTTCTGTGGTTCACATAAGCTTTTCTCTATCAAAATTTCCTTTTCTATTAAGTAATGAGTCTGCTAATTATATTCTTGAATGATGCCATAGTTTACCAGTTACTATCATGAGTAGTTAGTATGGGCTTTTTTGATATTAAAGATATAATTATCTTTACATATTTAGTAAAGTGTCCACTTTGATGGTCAAACTTATTTCTACATCGCACAAAAGGAACTAATGCACTGGACTCACTCCTGGCAAAGAGAAGGGTATTGGCAGAGGTTGGTCATTGCATTTGATTGTGTATTTTGGTGTTACCACCTTAGAATTCTTAATATTCGTGTTACTTTAGTGGTGATGTACAGAGAGATTATAATTACATGAGTCAGGTAATGAGTTCATTTCCTTTGTATAGTGTCTTCTGTTCTCTCCCTCTCTCCCAGTCTCTCCTTCCTGTCTCCATCCACAAGTCGTATAGTCCGATTTCATCATTGTCCAGTGAGTGCCTCTGCTGCACATTTTTACCTTATTTCTCTCCAATTCTCTACCTTACCCCCCTCCACCATCCCAAGGATATAAACCAGAATGAAACTGATTTTTATGTGGGTGAATTTTGGTGGCTAGATGGTAGTTTTCCTTTTCTCTAAAATTTTATTCAATTTTATTGGCCAACACATTTTACTAAAGATTCTTCTCAGAAAAAAAAAATAGAGGCCGGGAGTTTGGCCTAGTGGTTAAAGTGCTTGCCTAGCATGCACGAAGACCGGGGTTCGATTCCTTGGTACCACATACATAGAAAAAAGCCAGAAGTGGTGCTGAGGCTCAAGTGGTAGAGCTCTAGCCTTGAGAAAGTCCAAGGACAGTGCTCAGGCCCTGAGCTCAAGCCCAGGACTGGCCAAAAAAAAAAAAATATGTGTTTCCTACTCCAGCCCAGCCCAACTGTCAGCCATTCTGGCACATCTACTTGAAATTATTATCCCTCAGGAGTAGTCTTTCAAAGAGTCCCATCATGTTTCCAGCCTGTAACCTTTGCTATTTGGGAAGCTACTGTACATATAGGAAACTCATTTATGTGTAGCTTGAGCCAAAGTCATTGAGATCCCCTATCTCAACAAAGATTGCCATTTTAATTTTAAACCAGCCCAGGTAGGAATGTCCATGAAACTCTTACCTGCAATTAACCGGCAAAAAAAAAAAGAAGTAGCACTGTGACACTGTAGTAGACTGCTATCCTTGATCAAAAATGCACAGGGACAGTGCCCACGCCCTGAGTTCAAACCCAAGGAACCCCCCCACAATGCATTTCCTGCATTAATAGTTTTCAACCAAAGTTGAGATCAATTATTTAATCACTATTTCCTATTTTTCCATGAAGTTTTAGAGGAACATATGCTCTCTGATCGTTGGTGTCTACACCATCAATTATATAAAATAGGGAGAGAGAGAGAATAGAATCAGTAATCGAATCATAGCAACAGAAGAAATTTTTACCTATTGTCCTCATTTTAAACATGAAGGCATCAAACTCAGACTCAAAAAGTAATTCTTCCCAAGGTCTCTCAGTAAAGTAGGTCTCTATTGCTTTTCCTTGTTTGACATTCATTCCTCTTCTTCTTTTGACTATGGCATCTTACCCTTGATTTGTTATATTAATCTCACACGGGCTATAATCTTGTCAGCACTATGAATTAAAATAGCCTTCTTTCCTCAGCTAAGTACAGGCTAACATGAGCCAGCTCTCCCAATATATTGCTTGTAGGTGACTCCTCTCTAATTTTCCTAAGAAAACACTTCAATTCTTCATATCCAGATGCTATTGTTAAAAAAAAAAAACATGGGCCAAGAGCATAACCTAGTGTTAGAGTGTTCTGACTAACATGCACAAAGCCCCTTGTTACCACATACTCAGAAAAACCCCAAATCGGTGCTGTGGTTCAAGTGGCAGAGCACTAACTTTGAGCAAAAGGTATCCAAGGACAGTGTCCAGGCCCTGAGTTCAAGTCCAGGACTGACAAAAATAAAAACTCAATGGCTATCATATAGGTGACATCTCCTTCGAAATTACCCTTTCTTTAAACTTGTTTTAAGCGAAATGATTATCAACATCTTAACAATCAATAATCAAGTCATTCTCCTTAAAGATTAGAAACACCATGGAGAAAGAGGCATATCTAACCACCACCACCAAAACAAAGCATGTGAACAAGGCTATTGGCTGCCATGTCTAACCACCAGGAAGAGGAGCATTTTGTTACTTCTGCAAGAGAAGTTCAAGAAAATTTTCAAAGTCAAATATTTTAATGAACTATGAACACCAACATTTCTAAGTTCTACTGCTTATTTCTGACTTCTCACTTTCAACTAAATGAAAGAAGCTAATCAACTTTCTATTGGATACATTATTAAGTAATTGTAGCTGACAGAACACTGGTGTGATTTGAGTCATATAACAAGGAATTTAAAAGAGTTTGAGCCTGAAAAAGACCACTGATACACAGAATAAATGGTGGCTGTTTATGCTACTAAATTTTGGTATTGCTGCTTTCCAAAATATTCTTTTGTATCCTTCAGAATATCCTGTTTTCTGCTCTACTCAAGTATGCCGTAGTTATCTTTCGTTATATTTTATTGAATCTGACTTCCTCAATTATGCTACAATAATTCTTTGATATTCCTAGATTAGAAAACGTTCTTTCATAATTTTCCCAGAGGAAATCCTAGAGTTTTTTTCATCTATTTTCTCTTGATTAAAAATATACTAGTTTAGTAGAAATGAAATGCATTTCAATGAAAGCGCTTTGGGGACAAAGGGAAAATTGGGGGCAGAACTGAGATAGAAGCAAATGAAAACAAGTCAGAAACATCCTGTTAGCCCTAGGAGAATGCAGTGGATCACGGACACCAAATATTTCCCTTGAGCTGGCATTTCATGATGCTATTGGAAGTCTCCTGTAGAATGCCTCCTGAGGTTGAGAAAGTAAATATAAAATGATCCCATGGCATCTCCAATAAAACTCTTCTGTTGATGTGTGTGCATTCTTTCCATTCAATTTTAGGAAAATTAAGAGTACCTGTCAAATGGGACTGCATTAAACTGCAGAGCTTCTGTATGGCAAAGGACATAGCTAGCAAGTTAAATAGAAAGCCCACAGAGAGAGAGAAGATCTTCACTACCCACACAATAGACAAGGGCCTCATATCTAAAATATAACTTCAGCTCAAAAATTTGAATCTCTGAAAACCAAATCCACAGAGAAACAAACATCCCTTTAAAAGGTGGGTTAAAGACTTGGAGACTTCTCTGAAGAGGAAAAAGAATGACCTATAGACATATGAAGAAATGTTCCACATTTCTGACCATAAAAGATGTGCAAATTAAAATAACTTCAGTTAGAATGGCCATGATCAAGAAATCTAATAACAACAGATGCTGGTGGGGTTGTAGCCAGGAAGGATAGATACTACACTGTTGGTGGGAGTGCAAACTCATTCAACCACTCTGGAAAGCAGTATAGCAATTCCACAAAAGACTAAACATAGAGATCCTCTATAACCCAACAATCCAACTCCTTGGCATTTACCTAGTGGACCAGAAACAAGGACATACTAAAGCCACTAGCACAACTATGTTCATTGCACCAGTATTTACCATAGTAAAAATATGGCACTAACCTATATGTCCCTCAGTAGATGACTGGATCACGAAGTTGTGGTACTTATATACAATGGAATTTTGTGTTGCCATCAGAAAGAATGACATCGACCCATTTGTAAGGAAATAGAAAGACTTAGAAAAAATCATATTAAGTGAAATAAGCCAGACCCAAAAGAGCATAGACTCAGTGGTTTCCATTGTGTCTAGTGGTTTAGTATGTCCTTGTTTCTGGACTTTTGGTTAAATGACAAGGAGTGGAATTGCTGGGTCATAGGGAATCTCTATGTTTAGTCCTTTGAGGAATCACCATCCTGCTTTCCATAATGACAAACTCTATATTTAAAATGAAGAATAAATTCTGTAATCTCAAATAACTCTCACATAGCTGGACACAACATAAAGAAAATCAGTGTTTGATTTTTGTTTGAAATAATGAATAGAAAAACTGAACATGATGAAATTTGTATAATAATAAGGTGAAAAAATAGAATAGATGGTAGAAATGTACGCTTCCCTTCTCTTGAAAGGATAAGGATCTTTATTCTAATCAAACTAAGAAGAATATTTTACTTGGGTTGGTATGCAATGATTTCTGAAAAGCTATTTTTTTATATTTGTGAAAATGATTAAGCATATTTCTAAGATAAATAGACTTTATAAAAGTGATTAAGTATATAATAAAGAGAAACCTCTAGAAAAATCTCCAAAATGTGAATTGACACTCCATATTTCTGGTTATTCACACTAAATATTTGTACTCAGATTTTTAGTTGCAAAGTTACCCTGTACTATTTTTCTAAGTGTCTTGCTATCACTATTGATAGACTAAATAGTAGAAAAAAATATTTTGTGTTTGGATATGACATTCAAGTAGGTTAGATATATAAATAACCAAAACCCCATAAAATGACTTACATAAAGGGATTGTGAGACCATAAGATCAGCCTATACTTCTAAAATAATGACCATTGCCCAGCAATTCACTCTTTAAAATGCTTTTCCAAACAGACTGCACTTGAAGTCCATGATGTAAATATTGATGGCACATAATTATTTCTCTCATTTTCCAAATGGAGTTAGTACTTCAAATTTCATCATGTTGAGCTCAATTACACTTTTCCTTTATAAAGTACCGCAGCATGCAGCTTTTTCCTAGGAGCACTGACTTAATTTAAAGCACTCATAAGAAAAATTCCTGTCTCTACTGTGACCTTGTTATACAAGGCATCATCCTTCATATCCTACATTCAACCTTTTGTCTACCATTTTTGGAGAGATGTAAATCTTCATGTCCTATAAAAATCTTTGCAAAGTACAATGTAACATGCAATTGATGTATACCCCCTCTACAAAGAATCTATAAATCAGATACTGCTGATTGCTGCAGTATTATATTAGTTTATAATCAAGTGCTATTTCTGTGTATTTAATCTCTATTCTTCTAGTTGATCCCATAGCAGTTGATCTGAATCATCCTAGGTTCAAGGTAATTATAAACCTGAAGGAAATATATTGAGTGTAGTAAAAAAAAAATACCAAAAGACTTTGTCAGTCATGGGACTTGAACTCAAGGCCTGAGCACTGTGGCTAAGCTCTTCTTCTCAAGGCTAGAGATCTACCACTTTGAGCCACACCTCTATTTCTGGTTTGCTGGTGGCTAATTGGATAGGAGTCTTACAGGAACTTTCTGCTCTGTCTGGCTTCAAAATGTGATCCTCAGAGGTCGGCCTCACTAATAGCTAGGATTAGAGACATGAACCCCTGTGCCCAGCTCGAAATACTATTTAAAAATATACTTTGAACAAATCTGTGAGCTTCAACACATCAGCATTTTGCTTCTGGTTTTTAAGTCCTTAAGCATAATACAGTTTAAGTTTCTAGATAATCTACCTTGATCTCAATTATTATCTCCTTGTCCATCTCCAAATACCATTATAAGAAGTTTGTACATACATTACAGGATTTGTTACTGAGAGTAAAATAGAGATTTTAATCACTATTATTGCTTTATTCAAACTGTCATGTATGGAAATGGGGACCAAAACATGAGAAAGGATATCAATGTCTGTGAAGTAATGTACCTTCTACCTGGTGAATATAATGTAACCCTTCTATTAAGTACAATAAAAATATATAAAAAAAACAAAAAATACTGTCATGTATGTACTATCTATTTTACTACATTCTTCTATCACAGAGAGTCCTATCATCTGCACATGAAGACAACATTATCATGTTAACTCAGAGGGTTCCATTTATTTTTCATATCTTATTTTACTGGATATTCTTCTGTATTCCAGAAGAATATAGGAAAGAAGCAGTATTAAATGTCAACTTTGTTCTTTTTGTAATATAATCCTTATGGTGTTATTCTGTGAGGCCTACTCTTCCTGAAAATGGGTACTCTTTACAGAGCATGGAAGATGCTTCTTCCTATGTTTCTGAACTCTATTAATCTTTTTTTTGTTTGTTTGGTTTTTTTAATATTTTTATTGTAATTAATAAAAGGGTTACATGATATTTGCCAGATAGAAGGTGCACTAATTCACATCTATTAATCTTTTTGAATCCTTTGTGGCACCTCTACTTGAATCCATCAGAATTATACTCCCATTACATCATTAAATATTATATTAAGTAAACTGGGCCATCACCACCATTATGTAATTATCTCTAAAGAAAAAAAACTCAGATATTATAATTCCTATTGAGTATATACTTATTTATACTATTTATTATTTGTAACAATAAGCACAACATTGCTACCTGACCTACATGCTCAATGATCTGTAGGTATAAATACACACCATCATTTGAATTACTAGTGCAGTTTTTTCCCTTCCATATTTTCAGTGATATGTTTTCCTTCCAAAATTATTTTTTTATTCATGTTGTTTATAAGTGAAACAATGTGTACTTTTTTCCATCTTGAAATACATGCCTCATTCTAAAAGTGTCAAAGTTATGATGACTTGAATTTTAATTCAGTCAGAATGTTATGCATCACATTCACTAAAAGAACTTAGAATTTGCAAAATGCCATTATCTAATGACTATAATTTATTATATAAATAACTCCAAATGTAATAATTGGCTTCACAGAAGTCTAAAGGAAACAGAACACGGGAAGCCATCAATACAGAATTACATGCCTTATAGTCCTATTTTCAACATTGTCAGTATAGGAGTTTCTAATCTCAATCAAGCTAAGATATTAATTAATATTTTATTAATGAAAAGGGAAATTTGATTCCTCAAATGAAAATGGATGAACATTTCACACTGACACGTTGTACAATATTTCTTTTAGGAACCTCTTTGAAATCTGCCAGAAGGATCTAATTTGAGTAAACCGAGTATGTGAAAGCCCTACAGAGCTGTTAGAGAGAAAGTGGTAATTTCCCTTTGCCCTTTCCACTCCTCTTTTTTTTTTATTATGGCTTTATGGAATGTTATAATATTCCTAAAGAAAGTGAATGATGCTCTGCATAGCTTGAATTACTGAGCACATAAAGATTTAAAGGTTAGCCTTGAGGGACATTCTTACACTCAGGTCAATAATAGATGCTAACCTTTTCCCACTTCTATTAGAAATAAATACTGAATTTCACTCTAAGTTTCTAGAAAGTCCTGGAGCTTAGGAAAGAGTTCCCTGGAGGATTTTACATAAGGAGACCAAGAACATATGGGAAGCCAGCAGTTTTCCCCACAATATGTCTGGCTTTAATTTAGAAAGAAGATGCTGGTGGTGCTCTTTCCTCTGAATGAAATTTTCCAAAATAACTCAGCTGCCAAACTAGTTCCTGTCCTGTTCTAAAGTGGTCTGTTTTGGAGCAGGCTGTTATAAGATTGTTCACTTTATGGCTTTTGTTTTGAAATATAAGTTTAATAATAAAAAAGAAATGTTATTGTATCTCTCATGAGATCCTCCATTCCAAAAACCAGCAAACTAGAGGCACTGTATCTGAGAACATTGTCGGGTTACCCTATGAAGCTGTTAGTCAGCTGTTAATATCACCTCAAAGACCGGCTCTTAATGCTTTCAAAGGCTGCTGAAGTGACTCAGGGGGCCTTAAAGAATCTATCTTCACTTCACATGGATCTCCAAATCTGGGTCTTGTGGGGGCTTAGTCTTCCCATTGGTCAAGAACAGTTTCTAATCTGTCTGATCTGTTCCATTGGTTTTACTAGTTGCATGTGCCCGCCAGCCCAGGTCAAAAGAGAGCCCTGCACAGTCTTAAGAAATACCTCCCATTGTATGGTTAGTGAAGATCTTCTCCCACTCTGTAGGCTGTCTCGTTAATTTGCTAGCTATGTCCTTTGCCATACAAAAGCTCTGCAGTTTAATGCAGTCCCACTTATCCAGCCTTTCTCTGATTTGTTGTGTTTCTTGGTCCTTATTGAGAAAGTTTCAATCTGTGCCAAGGAGGTCTAGTGTATCTCCTATTCCTTCTTGTAAAGTTTTCAGTGTACCAGCTTTTACTTCGAGGTCTTTGATCCATTTGGAGTTAATCCTAGTGCAGGGTGACAAAGAGGGATCCAACTTTAGTTTTCTGCAGGTGCTTAACCAGTTCTGCCGGCACCACTTGTTGAAGAGGCTTTCTTCCATTCTATTTTTTTGGCTCCCTTATCAAAGATTAGGGAGAGGGAAGGGGGGAATCAAGATGAGCAGGGGAAGGGGGAAGGGAAAAGGGGACCATGACATGAGAAAGGGTATCGATATTTGTGAAATAATGTACTATTTGGTGAATATAATGTAACCTTTCTATTAATTACAATAAAAATATATGGGAAAAAAAGAATGTGCCAGAGACTCAGATCTGCACCATGGTGACTAGTGCCACCTCAGCCATAGGAGTGTACAAAGAAAATAAAGCCAAAAAAAAGAAAAAGAAAAAGAAAAAAGAAATACCTTCCATCTAATCAAGAGCCTCATGCGTCCCTCAGAGGGAAGTAAATCTCCACATGTGGACAGAGAAACTCACATGACTATTCATAGCCTCCAGAAGGGTCTTTGGGACTGAACTATCTGTTAATAGGCTGCCTCCTATACTCCCTTCCTCCCCCCCCAAAAAAAAATAAACAGATGGACCACACAGATCCCAAGAATAAGTGCCTAGGCAAAACTTGAAACAAGAAAAAAATTCCCATTCATCAAAACTTTGGTCAAGTACAGCATAAATGACACCAAGTTCCGACCCATAGGGCAAGATCTTTTCCTAGGCTGGTAGAAAGTAGAGTCCAAGTAATGCTTTACAATGCCCAGTGGATTGAAAGGGTTTCATGGACCCTGGTGATTGCCTAAGGTAGGAGAGAAATCAGAGTATATCTTTTAATTTCCAGGAGTGCATAGGACTATTGAGTCTCTCAGGATGTGATGTACTCCATGACATCTCATGTCTCATCTGAGCTTTGCTGTTTTTATTTTTATTTTTAAAATGCTGCTCATTGGCCTTAGTTAAGGATCTGTAGGCATCTGGGTGGGATCACAGAGCAGAGGGCAAGGTTTTTATCTTCCCATCATGTTTTGGTTTGTTGGCAAGACTGAGCCACAAAGCTGAGGGTAAGGAGGAAAACCTAATACAGGTGTCTGTGGGAGAGGGACAATGAAGGGTAGGAATACCAGGCAGCACACTTCTCAGAAGGGCTACTGGGCTGAACTATGTAGTAAGAACCTGAAGGAGAACTAGATCAAATGATTTCCAGGTTTCTCTTCTCTTCCCCATGAGGTCATAGCATGTGAAGCCCACAGGGGTTTAGGTAGTTTTAGCTACAGAAATAAACAACTTATGTTCAGGGAGTAGAAAGTGTAGGAGGGTGGATGGCCTGTAATATATTAAGTCAACATAATTTAGTCTTTTTGTCATATAATTTTTATTGTAATTAATAGAAGGGATACATTACATTCGCCAGATAGAAGGTACATTACTTCACACACATTGATAACCTTTCTCATGTCTTGGCCCCCATTTCCCTCCCCCCCACCCCCACCCTCATCTTGTTTCCCCCCTTTCCTATCCAATTTCAAATAACCAAATACGCATATATCCAATATGTCAGATAACAAAGTGAAATACTGTAAAAATATGAGATAAACAAGGGACAGCAAAAGAAATGAGAGATAACATAGTACATTAAGGACAACAATCACTCATTATATGGCTTTTGTTTCCATATCCAAGAGGTCCTTTCATTTAGCATCATACTGGATGGCCTTATGTATCTAGGTTTTGCTCTATTGCAAATCTCTGCTAGAAGAGCCAAAGTTTTCTACTGAGTATGACAAATGAGGAAAATCATTTAGCCTATGGTCTTTTGAGTCTGGCTTACTTCACTTAATATGATTTTTTCTAAATCTTTCCATTTTCTTACAAATGGGGCAATGTTGTTCTTTCTGACAGCAGCATAGAATTCTATTGTGTATAAATGCCACAACTTGTTGATCTACTGATCAACTGAGGGACATTTGGGTTGGTTGCATATCTTTGCTATGGTAAATAGTGCTGCAATGAACATTATTTGTGCTAGTGGATTTAGTATATCCTTGTTTCTGGATGATTGGGTAAACCAAGTAGGGGAATTACTGGGTCATACAGGAGCTCTATGTTTAGTCTTTTGAAGAACTGCCATATTGATTCCATAGTGGCTGAACAAGTTCACACTCCCACCAACAGTTTAGTAGTGATCCTTCCTGGCCACATCCCCTCCAGCATCTGTTGTTATTAGATTTCTTGATCATGGCCATTCTAACTGGAGTGAGGTGGAATCTTAGAGTTGTTTTGATTTGCATTTCTTTTATGACCAGAGATGTTGAGCATTTCTTCATGTGTCTATAGGCCATTCTTATTTCTTCTTCAGAGAAGACTCTAAGTCTTTGGCCCATCTTTTAATGGTATGGTTGTTACTTTGGAGATTAGTTTTGGAATGATTCAATTTTTTGAGCTGATATATTTTAGATATGAGTCCTTGGTCCGTTGTATGGTTAGTGAAGATCTTCTCCCATTCTGTAGGCTTCTTAATTAATTTACTAGCTCTGGCTTTTGCCATACAGTAGCTCTGCAGTTTAATGCAGTCCCACTTATTTAGCCTTTCTCTGATTTGTTGTGTTCCTTGGTGCTTATTGAGAAAGTGCCATGGAGACCTGGTGTGTCTCCTATTCCTTCTTGTAAAGTTGTCAGTGTGTTGGCTTTTACCACTAGGTCTTTGATCCATTTGGAGTTAATTCTAGTACAGGATGACAAAGAAGGATCCAACTTTAGTTTTCTTCATGTGCTTAACCAGTTTTGCCAGCACAACTTGTTGAAGAGGCTGTCTTTCTTCCATTCTATTTTTTTGGCTCCCTTGTCAAAGATTAAGTGGCCATAGATCTGTGGTTTAATATCTGGGTCCTCAGTTCTATTCCATTGGTCTTCAGGCCTGTTCTTGTGCCAGTACCAAGCTGTTTTGATTATTATAGCTCTATAAGAGAGTCTAAAGTTTGGTATTGAAATTCCTCCAGCGCTGTTCTTTCTGCTAAGAAATGTTTTTGCTATATGGGGTCTTTTATTATTCCATATGATATTTTGGATTGCCTCTTCTATTTCTTTAAAGAATGACATTGGGATATTGATGGGTATTGCGTTGAATTTGTAGATAGCCCTTGGCAAGATTGTCATTTTCACGATGTTGATTCTTCCAATCCAGGAGCATGGGAGGTTTTTCCATTTCCTCAGTTCTGCTTTAATTTCCTTTTTTAGGGTTTTAAAGTTTTCATCAAAAAGGTCCTTTACATGCTTAGTTAAGCTAATTCCTAGGTACTTTATTTTCTTTGAGGCTATTGCAAAAGGAGTTGCTTTCCTGATTGTTGCCTCATTCCTCTCACTGTTGGCATAGAGGAAGGCAATTGATTTTTGAGGGTTAATTTTATACCCTGATACCCTTCCAAAGTTTTGAATCAGCTCAGGGAGCTTGGGAATGGAGTCTATAGGGTTCTTTAAATACAGGATCATGTCATCTGCAAAGGGGGAAAGTTTGACTTCCTCTTTCCCTATTTGGATCTCCTGTATGCTTGCTTCTTGCCTTATTCCTCTGGCTAGGAATTCTAATACTATGTTAAAGAGTGGAGAGAGTGGGCGTCCTTGTCTCGTTCCTGATTTTAGAAGGAATGGCTTTAGCTTTTCACCATTAAGTATAATACTAGTTGTGGGTTTGTCATAGACTGCCTTTATTATACTGAGGAATGTTCCATAGATTCCTAGTTTCTCCAGAGCTTTTAACATAAAGGGATGTTGGATCTTGTCAAATGCCTTTTCTGCATCTATTGAGACAATCATGTGATTTTTGTCCCTGCTCCTGTTTATGTGTTGAGTTATATTAATTGATTTGCATATGTTGAACCAGCTTTGCCTTCCTGTGATGAATCCTGTTTGATCATAGTGTATAATTTTTTTGATGAGTTGTTGTAGACAGTTGGCCAGTATTTTGTTGAGAAGTTTTGCATCGATGTTCATCAAAGAAATGGGTCTATAGTTCTCTTTCTTTGATGAATCTCTGTTTGATTTGGAGATGAGGATTATACAGGCTTAGTAGAAGGAGTTTGGCAAAGAGCCTTCGTTTTCAGTTTCGTTGAAGCGCTTGAGGAGTATTGGTGTGAGCTCTGCTTTGAAGACCTTATAGAATTCAACTGTGAATCCATTTGGCCCTGGGCTTTTCATAGGTGGAAGGTCTCTTATTGCCATTTCTATTTTAGCACTTGAAATAGGCCTATTCAGTTGGTTTAGGACTTCTTGGCTCAATGTGTGTATGTTAATATTTGCTAGAAATTCATCCATTTCTTCTTTATTCTCAAATTTGTTGGCATAAAGGTTTCAAAAATATTCCCTCATGATTCTCTGGTTCTTGGTAATTTCTGTAGTGATATTACCATACTCATCTGTGATTTTGTTTATTTCGGTATGCTCCCTTTTTTTTTTGATAAGATTTGCTCAGGGTCTGTCAATTTTGTTGATTTTTTCAAAGAACCAACTCTTTGTTTTGTTGATTATTTCTATGGGTTTTTTGGACTCCAATTCATTTAATTCTGCTTTGATTTTAATAATTTGCTTCCTTCTACTAGGATTAGGGTTGGTTTGTTGCTCTTCTTCTAGGAGCTTAAGGTGACACGTTACATTGTTGGTTTGCGATTTTTCAAGTTTGTTATTGTAGGCACTCAGAGCTATAAATTTTCCTCTGAATACTGCCTTTGCTATGTCCCAAAGGAGCTGGTATTTTGTGTGCTCCTTTTGGTTGAATTTCATAAACTGTTGGATTTCTGTTCTGATCTCTTTCATGACTCATTGGTGAATCAACAGTGTGTTGTTCAATCTCCATGAGTTACAGGGTTGTTGTTGGTGGAGACTGGTGTTCAGTTCTTGTGGTCTGAGAGATTGCAGGGAATGATTTCAGTGTTTCTGAATCTGCCCAGGTTTGTTTTATGCCCTAAAATGTGGTCTATTTTGGAAAATGTTTCATGTGCAGATGAAAAAAAAAACGTATATTGTGTTGTTGCTATGTGAAATAATCTGCAGATATCTGTTAGATCTAGTTGGTCTATACAGTTGTTCAATTCTAGGGTTTCTCTGTTGAGTCTTTGCCTTGTTGATCTGTCCATAGGTGAGAGTGGTGTGTTAAAGTCACCAACAATCACTGTGTTTTGATCTTTATATGGTTTCAAAGAATGTAAAGTTTGCTTGATGAAGTTCGGTGCTCCGGAATTTGGTGTGTAGATATTTAGGATGGTTATGTCCTCCTGGAGGAGAGATCCCTTTATTAGTATGTAGCAACCTTTTTTGTCTTTTCTCACAAATTTTAATTTGAAGTCTATTTTATCTGATATGAAGATGGTAACTCCAGCCTGTTTATGGGGGCTGTTAAACTGATAAACTTTGTTCCAACCTCTCACTTTCAAAAGATGATTGTTTTAGGGGAAGATGTTTCTCTTGAAGACAGCAGAATGATGGATCTTGTTTTTTGATCAAACTAGACAATCTATGTCTTTTAATTGGAGAGTTAAGTCCATTGATATTGAGAGTTAGGATTGAGAGATATTTACTAGTTCCTGCCTTTTTAAAAATCTTTCATTAGGGCCTTTGTCTTGACAGTTCTTCTGGTACTTAGATGGTATGATGTTTCTTTCTCTGTATTACATTTGTGTTGGTTTTCTTTGTGTAGAACATTTTGAGAATTGTCTGTAATGTTGGTTTGGTTGCTAAGGAATGTTGCTGCTTTTCCCTGGAAAGGAATGTTTTTATTATTCCCTCAGTTATGAATGAAAGCTTAGCTGGGTAGAGTATTCTTGGTTGGTAGTTATTTGACTTCAGGGCATGACATATATCCTTCCAATCTCTTCTTGCTTGTATGGTCTCTGCCGAGATATCTGGGCTTATTCTCATTGGTTTGCCTTTGTAGGTGATTGATCTCTTATCCCTGGCTGCCTTTAGGATCCTTTCTTTGGTCTCTATTGATCCTGTTCGGATTATAATGTGGCAGTGGGATGTTCTTTTCTGTCATGTCTGTTCTAAAGGCTTCTTCTAACTGGATGGCCTGCCCTTCTGGATATTTGGGAAGTTCTCTGAGATGATTCCCTGAAGTATATTTCCAATATCATGGACCTCTTTCTCCAGACGTCCTCAATACCAATTAGCCTTAAATTAGGCTTCCTAATTGTATCTTGGACCTCCTGAAGCACTCTCTCATATTTCCTAGATTTGGATTGACTCATTTTCTGTTCTTTCTCTATAACAACTAAATTATCTTCAGCCCCGGAAATTCCCTCTTCTGCATTGTCTAACCTGCTATTAAAGCTATCTACTTTATTCTTCATCTCCCTTGTTTCTAATTGCTAATTTTTGATGCCTTGTGTCTCTTCTTTTAGATCATGTATGGATTTCTTTAACTCCTTGATTTCCATTTGAGTGGTTAGCTCAGTAGTTTTATTCTCATTGGACATTTGCTGGAGTTCGGTCACCTTTTTATTTGTGGATTCTATGAATTCATCCATTTTTCTTTGAAAAACCTTTATTATGGCCTCCTTTATGGCTTCTTCTTTTTCACTTATCACCTTGTTGATGGTTTCCTCTTGTTTATCTATGGCTTCCTCCCTTATCTCTTTCTTTATATTTTCACACTTTTCATTAATGATGTTTATCAATTGCATTTGTATAGCACTTGGAAGACTCTCCTCTAGGTTTGCCAGTGACTGCTCCATTGTCTGTTTATATTGAGTGGGGGATGCTATTCCTTGATTTGACATTTTTCTTGAGTTTCTTGTTCTGCCCATTTGAAAATGGGAGCAAGATTAATACTAAACAAGATTATAATTTTTCAGATATATCCAACCTAGACCTCTTTAGCTGGCTGACAAAAGCTGTTCACAATTTTTGATTGGTATTATCACTCTCTCTTTCTTTTTGTGCACTTATAGACCAGTCTAATACAACCACTGATAAGCAATTTATGACCAAAACAATAAGCCTCTTAATCCAATCTCTATTGTATTTAAGTCCCTCTGGACCTAGAGTATAATTGAACACCTAGATACACAGCATTGCTCAACAACCATCAAATGTAGATCCATGCATTATAAGAGTTGAAGGATGAACAGAGGACCAGTGATAGAAATATAGTATGAGAGACAACAGGGGATGTACCGAATGAATAATGTAGGAGTGTAAGGTTATTATAGTAATGAATAAAATGTATATTGTAAGGATAACTGACCTACGGTGATAAGCAGGTAGCGTATTTGAGTACAAAGTTTGGAAAAGATTAGATAAAACTTATGAAAGTAAGGAGGGCAATAAGAATATATAGAGAAAAGAGGGAGGTAGATATAGGAGATTTCAATTATAAAAAAAAATTTTTAAAGAAGAAAAAGAAGCAAATCTAGACAAAAAAAAACAACAAAAAATACCAAAGGAAAAACAGAAAAACAAAAGGCAAAAACAAAAACAAAAAAAAAGAAAAGAAAAAGAAAAAGGTGGAGGGGAGATTCCTCACTATTGTGAGCTCTTACTCAAGAAATACTAGGGTTGAGAACCAGGAGATTAAAAAGCAGGTGACTATATCAATATAGATATCGTTTGTATTCAGACTGTACCCAGAACTGTCACTATGTTTCCAGGAACAACCACAGTGACAGAGGAATGTGGGAAAGGAAAGAGAAAAAGAAAAAAGAAAAAGAAAAGAATCATAGTATTAAAAAAAATGTGAAGGTGTAGGTAAAATGGTAAAAAGAAAATAAGAACACCTAAAATGCAAATGAAAAGAGGTAGAAGAAAAAAATACAAAGAAAAAGAACACAACAAAACAGAAAAAGAAAAAAAAAGAAGAAAGGATATTCTTCAGGTTTTTTGTTTTGTTTTGTTTTGTTTTTTAGGGGGCAGGGAGGGCAGGATAGGAAACTTGTGTCCCCATTAAATTCGGGATCCGAACACTTCAGAAACTCTTTTTCTCTTGTGATTTGCCTTTGAGGATTTTTGGATCCAATTGCTTGCATGGTAAAACAAAGCTGAAAGATCCGCTGGCGGCTTTGTTTACTAGGTCTGTGGCCTGGCACAGGGGATGGACTTCAGCAGCACTGGGGCTGGATTTCTTGCTAAGGGATCTCTGGGAAATCCTTTGCCCTATAGATGGATGGAGCTGCCAGCATCACCTCTCAGGTTCCAATTGCTTTTGCCTGGTCTTTGCCAGCAGTAAAGATGGCGCTGCTCGTAGCTGGAGGGGGAGGGGCTCCCTCTCAATGCAGTTCTGCGAGCAGAAGTGGAAACTTCTCCTTGGAGGTACTCACAAATTTTTGGGTTCTCCCTTTCCATGAAGCTGGTGAGTCCATAGAAGGCCGGGTGTCTGCTTTTGGGCTCACGCAGGCGCTGTTTGGCTCTGTCTGCAGCTGGCAGGTCTGCGCAGCTGAGAAGTCCTGTCTTTGCTCTGATTCAGAAGAGCAGCTTTGTGTCCCTGGCCGCTCCAAGCGGCTGGCACCAGTCCCCTCTGTCTTCTTTGTACCAGGTTTCTGCCTTTTTCCTCTGTGACTGAGATCTCTTTGTCGCTAAAGCTTACTTAGGATCGATTTGAGGTATGAACTGTCCCCTATGCTGCCAGAACTGGTATCTTGGCGGGAGCTCAGAACAACTTGCACTGAGCCACCACCATCTTCCTATAATTTAGTCTTTATAAGAGGCAGGATATTAAGACTCACCATACTTACCCATTCTAGGGACCCAGAAGGCCATTAGGATAATGGATTTCTGGAGGAAAGATAAGCTGGGGTCATAGTAGGCATTGTACATGAAACCCTTACCCAAATCTCCTATAATATGATAAAATGGGGAATACTATGCATAAACCAAAACCAGTAAAATGCTCTATTTTTCAATTTAAAAAAAGAGTAATAATTTCTAGACTAGCAGTTTGGAGACAATATTTTTTTGTCCATGCTTACGTGCTCACACAAATCTAGTGTATTTTTAGATTTTAGTGTTCTTACATGACCTCCTCTTGTTAATAGATTAAAGAGCTGGTAAATATGTGTGTGTGTTTCTGCCTGAGCACATAAAACAGATCACATTTGGAATGTAAAGTGGTTTATATTTACTATCTGGCCATTTATACAAATAGTCTCATTATCTCTGGTAGAAAATAACAGCTTACTTCCATTCTAATTCATCTATTTATGGCCTAATGATATTTGGCCAACTTGAAATATATAGGTTTTTTCCCCCTGTACAATGGATATGTTTTCCTCATATTTGGACTTCCTGGTGGGTATCTTGATGAACAAAAATGTACCTGACTCCCTATGTTTAATACATTTTGCAGTTATCACTTTCTTTCATTAATACATGTTTTAGTCTTGAGCAATAAAATTATTATGATGTATGTACCTCCATAAATTTGATGCTTTTTCTTTATATACTGCAGTCCCTATTGTCTCTGAAATTGATACTTGGTTTTAGTACAAAGTAGCACTTTAGATTCAGATTTTTCTTTTAATTGTCTGGCACCTTTCATTAATCCATATTGCTAACATTCTCATAAATCAGTTCCCTTGATTAATGTAAATTAATTTCTGCATTTTCTATTCAATTAACCAGTTTCTATAACTTGTATCAATATTAGAGTCTTTAAGTATTATCATTCCATAAGAATGTAAATTAGGATAGTCTTATTGGGACGTAATCAACTTTGTAATGCCAATGTGCAGATCTACATATTGTAAAACTCAGTAATTCCATTCAAGGAAATATATCCTAGGCAAATGCAGGCATATACATCCATTTGCAAATCTACATATGCAAATCTACATATGAATATACAAATGTGTGTACACTGTAAACATGCCAATATAGAGGGAAGCAACTCTGATGATATACACGATGATATAAACTCAGAATAAATATAAAAGTAATGTTTAAATGTCGTCTCTTCTCAAGCCTTTCTTTTTTCTCTTTTGTTTTTTTCTCACATATCTAATTATCTTTATTTTATTTTAATTAGTAAGTTTTTTTCTTCAAATGGTTGTACAAAGGGATAATAATTTAACCTATTTGAAGTGTGCCAACCGAGTGCTGATTAACTAATCACATGTCCACTATTGTCCCCTGGAAGCTCTCCCACCCTTCTAGTCAGGTCCTGTCAAATTTTCAGGAGATTATATGTAGTTTCAGGCTCCAAACAACATTCTCATTGGAAGAAAATCTATGAACCAAAGGATGGGGAGAAAGGGAGAGTGGACCTATTGTCTTGTGAATTCCTCTTTTGTGCTACAGCAACCATAACTTCCCTACTGACACCTAACTCAGCCCTCTTAACACTTTGGGGGTGAGCACTATTGTCTCAGTTTACACTTGAGAGAAAAGACTTGGATTATGTCATTGTTCAGTTCCCTTCGGATGGAACTTGGTGGATCCAGAGATCCACCTGGCAATTTAGCTTGAAATGAAAAATAAAGTATGAATGATAAATCTTACAGATTATAAGTTGATAATCATCAAAATGGTACATCTAGTACTTATGTTGAAAATTAAGTTCATGAATGTCTTTTTTTTTCTTTAGGCAACATGTGATAAAGCTTTAATTTTGTAGTATTCTTAATGTTCCACAAATTGCTTATCTTTTATTTTCCAGTTGTAATTTATTGTCAGGATGATGTAAAGTGGGGTGCAGTTACATTGTTCAGGTAGTGAGTATGTTACTTCTTAAACATTCCCCTTCCGATGTTTTCTTTCTCCCAGTTTTTGTCTCCCCACCCCTTTGGGCTTTCTCAAGGCTAGTGCTCTATCATTTGTGCCACAGCATCACTTCAGGCTTTTTCTGTGTATGTGGTACAGAGGAATGGAACCAGGGCTTAATGCATGCTAGGCAAGTACTCTACCATTAGGCCATGCTCCAAGCCCCTATTGTAGAAATTTAAACCTTTATTTATAATTTTCTGTGCATTCTATTACAGTAAATGATTTATATTTACTGTGGATTCTGATATTAAAATACACCAAGAAGTTTGTGATAACATGAAATTAATACAGCTGAGATTTACTTCTTTACTAAATCCTCTTTTGCAATCTCATCTTTATTTTAGTGTATAGAATTCCTCTTTTGGATCCTTGCAGTTGTCTTCAGTCTAAAGTGTCAGTTATAAAGTGTCAAAGTGTCAGTCATAAAGAGAAAACAGTTTGGTTGCATCTATGGAAGGCTTTGCTTCCCACAAATCTACTGTACCCCATTTCTTGATTTCCTTATTATTCAAAAACCCTGTGTAGATTTCCTAGATGCCTTCTTTACCCTAGGCATTCTGTATCATATGTTATCTGAAGACAAGACAGCATAGAATATATTACTATGGGCATGGGAATATTTTTGCAACTTTTGTCATAGAGAGTCACTTTCTAGATCTAAGTATGAATTGAGATATATCACTGCACAAGTGGGACCCTGAAATATTTCTTGTTCTACTACAGTGAGTATTTGTTCTATAAATGCTCAAGATGCACACTGCTGGTCACTTTCTGCCCACAACTCTGATTATCACATTTGCAAATAACTTTTAATTTTATTATGACATCATTGATCAAAGAAGTTAAAATTCCATGAGTCAGGTAATATAAACAATGCATCTTGATTAATGTCACCTCTTCCCCAAGGAATAGTTTTCAGTGGCTATACTTTTACTGATAGAAATTTGCAATGCACATAATCATCTGTGCCTCCTTTTTTTCTGCAGGTTTATTGTAGAAGAGTCATCTTCCAGATCTTGATATATTTGGTGTATACAAAAAGTGAAAATTACAGTGTTGAAGAAATTATCAATGAACTGATGTTTTCTCAAGCTTGGATTTTTTTAAAGATGTATGAGAGGGCCAGAAGCAGTGGTTCATGCCTCTAATCCTAGCTACTCAGGAGGCTGAGATCTGAGGATTGAATGTTCAAAGCCAGCCTGGGCACTGAAAACCGTGAAACTCTAGTCTCCAGTTAATCACTAGAAAACAGGAAATGGGGTTGGGGCTCAGGGCAGTAGCCTTGAGCTGAAGAGCTCAGGGACTGTTCCCAGGCCCATAGTTCGAGCCCCATGACCCATCAAAAAATCCAAGCAAAATTACATGAGTGGGCCAGAATTTTGTCCTGGTGGTAGACTGTTTGCCTAGTATGCATGAAGGCCCAGGTTTGGTGCCTCATTACCACATACATAGAAAAATCTAAAAGTGGTTCTGTGGCTCAAGTTGTAGAGCTCTATCCTAGAGAAAGTCCAAGGACAATGCTCAGGCCCTTTGTGCAAGCCCCATGACTGCCAAAAAAATGTGTGAGATATATGCATACATATGTGTATTTAAAATATATACCACATGTATACAAACATACATATAAACATGTGATTTACATATGTGTGTTTATAATACCTATGGCCAGTTCTTCAGGAAACTCTCATGACAGCAGATACTTCAGCTCTTTTTACCTGCTCTTTCCTCTCTCAATGGAAAGCAAAGATAATTCTCTGATTTGGCACAGATACTAATACTGCAGTGCACTCTGCTTCCTGCCTGTGAATACAAGGTTCCATTGCAGAGCACCAAGAGTTTAACAATGGTTTGTGGCTTAAAAGAAGCAGGTGGCCATTTGCCACTACGACTGTTATTATTTTTCTGACTTTCCTCCCTGTCTCTGTCAGTTGTGTGCCTGTCGGATTTGGCAAATGCCCAGAGTTTGACTGACTTCACTGTAACTCTCATGATTCTTGTTAGTGCCCATCTTTTTTCTTTCCTTGTTGGTTTTTGATGTCAGTATCCAGAAAAAAAACCCTTGAATGTCAGTTCAATTTCGAAAAGCATATGTCTTATGGCTTTTTTTTTCCACTAGAGCAATTCAGTGCCCAATTCTCTTTCTCTCATATGCAATTAAAAATACTGACATGAAAGGAAAGACAGGCTAGCATCACTCCCAAATCTGCATTTATCCTCCTTAATGTGGGTTTATCCATATGGAAATTCAGCCCACCACAATGACCACACCTTTTGCAATCTACCATTTTTTATTTCAATTTGAGCTGTAAGTGATTATGAAGAGAAGGCATATTCACACAACTTTAATGCTGAACGTTTAAGGAATTGTATTTTGTGTTATTTCTTTCGAAGCCATGCACATTCCAAAATTATCTTAATTTGATACAACCAATATGCCTTGATGGTTTCTAAAATACAATCAAATTGTCATTCATTCTGCTTTCTGCTTTAAATCTAAGCTGTAAACTCAATTTGAAAACCTACTGTCATAATCTATGGCTTTCTTGCAGGAATTATTATAGCCGGAGCCAACAAAAGGAAAATTCTCCACATGGTGACTACACCATAAGAGACTTATCTCCTTCTTTGTCAACTTGAGAAACATCTGTAAATATTCAAGATCTGTCAGAATTTGAATCACTCTCTAAAGATAAGTAGAAATTAAATTGATCCTCTTATATACATGATCTCATTCCACTTATATTTGAAAAAGATATGTCCATTTACTGTTTAGGTTATTTTAAGTCACAGTAATAGTGGTTTTATAAGGTAAATATTGTGATGCTAAAGTAGGCTATGATATAACTACTACCTTGTGTCAACTTCCATGTGATCCAATTAATGTATGGTTACATTGAACCATGTTGTCAAATAAGGTTCCTAAATTCTTTTACTTCTTCATTCATTTGTACTAATAAACATATATAGCCTTACAGTTTTTAAACTGAAAAAGAGCCACGGGTGGTTTCAAAAGCTCATCTTTCTAATTGGCCTAATAGTGTCCTGCTGGCAGTCCAATACCTAGAATAACTCAAGACAGCACAGCAAGGGAAGGGAGCAGATGTGCTTGGTAAGGAACCAGGGATTCAGCATATGTCCATTATTCCTCCCATTTGTAAATATAGTCACCAATGTCTAAATGGATGTAAGAAAAGCATTTTAGATGTGCAAATTATTTACACTGGAACCTGTGTCATCCTGCTAAACAAAAAGAAATAAAAGGGGGAAGACTTATCAAGATGAATGCAAAGGGAGGTAATTGATTCCTCAGTTTGAATTTTCCTCTCACTTAATAAAATTCTGCTTTCTCAACAAGAAGGCAAAATAATCAGGAAGCAGACAAGATAACTTGGGCGCAGAAAGCTCTGGCATACCCGTCACTAAAAGCTTATCTAGCATTTCCAGCACTCTTCAGCAGAGCTCTTTCTGTTCTATGTAGAATACAAAATCCTCATAGCTGCACAAATGTTAACTTTGTCTTCCAGGAAAAAATAGTTGAATGTAATTTTGTCATAATGCAATACTCTTATATTTGGCTTCTTCTCAATCGTGAGAATTGTGATAAGTATAAATATTCAGAACCAAGATACTTTCTTCTGGTTGTGAGAAGATCTCTATCAAATGAAACCAAGTATTCATTGGTTATAATGAGTTTTAAAATATATATCATGTAATTGTGGTGATATTACCTACTTGGAAATTAATGCCAAGGTGTTTAGACTTTCGCAAAGATGCTCCAAGATGACAATCACAATATATTATGTGTAAATGTATCTTTTGATTTTGAAACTCTTACTACCCCAATACTGTAGATAAATGAGCGTGTATATGAATATACTGACATCCTCACAAAAATCTGGATGTAACTGAGAAAGAGATGTAAGACAGTCCATCAGGCAGAACAATATTCACATTCGTGTATATAAATAACTGCCATACATCATGTAACAACAGCAATGTATCTAGATAGAAACCCAGATCACTATATTACTGGTGTGATTATACATCAATCAGAGATAAATTTCCGACTTATTTGCATTCTCTTAAATATTTCAGTAACAAGTGATTCCATCACTTTTTCAAAACTACAATAATGATTATTTAACTTACTAAATGGCTTTTATCTCTATTCAAATTTATCTCTGCACCTAGTAGATTTAACATAGAAGAATGAAAGCACATATTATATCCAAACAGAACAAGAGCAATGACTCAATATTTACATACCCAATGCTATGGACATGATATTGGAAATATAAACACAATTACATAGACATAAATATTTATGACTCAATAGACATAATGTTTTATTACATAGATTAATAGGTATCTATGACATACAAACCCTCAGTCTAATTTTAATTATGTTCTAAAATCTAAGTGATTATATATAGAGATTCCCTTCTTGAATACTTGTGTGTTAAACACGACATTTGAAATATGATAAAAATCAATGTTAATAAATTCTTTTAAAAATACACAAACTATATAATTGTACATTAAAGGAATATGATAGAATTCTAAATTTATATATATGTATGTATATATGCACACATACACACAGAGATATAGTGACATAATCCATCTTATTATATTGGAGTTTTAGAAAGGCACTGAGGCCTTAGAAAAGTCAATTTTAGATTTAAAAAAGCAAATGCTGGTGCCTCAAGCCTATAATTTTTCATACTTGTAATTCTATACAGTCAAGAGACTGAGACCTATAGGATTAAAGTTCAAAGCCAGCATGACAGAAAAGTCTGAAAAACTCCATCTCTAGTTATTCACCAAAATACTAGACTGGAGTCATGTTCCTAGTGGGAGAGTGCCTAGTGGGAGAGTGCTGAGCAAGAACAAGGTCCCGAGTTCAAGCTCAGGATCGAATACACACATGCATTAAATGTATGCATGCATATATACACATTCTGATTATTCTGGCCTTGAAGAAAATGTTAATGTTGACCCCTCCCCCACTCCACAGAATTTTTAAACATTTTCAAAACTTCAAAAAAGAAAAGTAATTATCTAGAAAAATGCAACTCAAAAGTCTCTAAAGGAAGGAAGGCAAGACCTGACTATGAAATATTATAATTCCCATCATACGTAGATATGTACTTAGCCTCCAGGAATCCCTAGTGATCTCCTTGTTCTGGTATCCAATTGTTATCAGAGTTTAGTCATTTGCCTTTAGTAAACTCCACATGAAAAAATTGCAAATGGTATGTCATAGCTGAAAACAAGTTGCTAAAAAAAAAACTCCAATTTCTGTCTTAGACACATGTACACAGACACACACACACACACACACACACACACACACACACACACACACACACTTTCCCTCAGGTTGCAAGGTCAAGGGTCATCAGCTCCACATTAAATTAGGAAACATAAAGTGGCTTATAGTATGCAATTGGAGCCTCCTGTTAACAACAAAGCAAGGTAGCTTGGAAATGGCTCTTTAGCCAGGTGACATGACAGAAATGGACATGACATGCATGGAAATCTAAGGTGGCACCTTCTGAGTAGTACATGAATACAAGTGAACCAAGTCAAACAGCAATTCCATTTATGGCTGAGATCATAGAATTTTCTTGATTAAATACAAAAGATTGCCAAATATTGAGAACAGTAACATGTACTTGAGTATGTGAAGGAAAGAGATCACTATTACAGACCAATCAGGAGTGTATTCTCATCATTTAGTGCTATGATATTTTATAGATCTCCAAGTTACACCTTGTAAGACATACATCTACAATGGATGTCTATGCCACAGTCACTTGAAAGCCATCTGTGACATATTCAGGGATACATTTTTTAAATGATTTATATTCTATATTTCTTGGCAGGCAGAGCAAGCTCAGACAGAAATGTGGAGGAGTCACTTGATCTCTGCAGTGCACAGCCTGCCTGTACTCATTCACTCACACTTCCTCCCACGCCTCCATAGACTTCCCTACTGAATGACTAAGACATTCATCTGCTGTACATCACCCCCAAATACGTATTCACAATGTGATCATCGAAGACTGCATTCTGACATGTGTAGAATAATAAATGGAATCTTCATGTCTTTACAAATATTTTCACAACGTTAGAAAGATGAATGTTATGTCTTCACCACAAGTGAAAATTACACAATACTCTGGTGAATTACCTTAGGAGAAAACCCATGGTTGATAACTCACTGGCAGAACTCTAGGATTAGAGGTTATGGAAGAATAAAAAATGCAAAACTTATTGCCCACTCATTTCCATAAACTGTTTTCCTGAGAAATCTGGTGGATATATTCTTTCCAACTACATAAGACTTGGGGAGAAATCATGCACCTTTCAAAACTCCGGACAAAAGTTGTGTCTACTGAATGTTTCTCTAAAGTCACATTTCTGTGCTATTTTAATCCACCACAGGTGATTAAAAATATAAAATCTGTTTCGTTTTGTATACAATTTGTCACAGTTGTAAATTCTGGACTATTTAGCAGTAGGAGAAACATGAACAGAGGCAAGAGAAATAGTAGAGCAATGCTAGTTCTAGACTTAGAGACATCTATTTCATAAATACACAATTTGAAATCCATTAGTAATGCTACTATATTTTTATAACAGTGATCATTTAAGAAAATTGGAACAATAAAACGTCATTAAGTCACATGAAACATGCAAATAAAATGGTCTGAAGTATATCACCTTAGTAGCCCAGTATGATGGATAAAATAATTTTAGAATGAGAATGAGGGTGAATACACAAGTGAGGGAAAATGGATATGCTGAGCACTACTAGAATATGACATTATCATGTGTAAGACATTGGGCTCCAATTTCAGAATAAGAAATATATAAAGAACAGGAAGAAGATATACTAGATCTACTTTTTAAAAGCAATTTTCAGAGGTGTTCACACATATTGGTAAGTGAGAAATTCCCACATTCATTGATTTTTTTATACTTGGAAATCTGAATAATCAGAATTGTGTGGTTCTCTTGACTTGGTAAGTGCACCTGCCACATCATACAAAATCAATTTCATTATTAATGTTGGGCAGAATTGTAGAAAGGTCATTGCGTTCAAAATCAGACTGTTCACTAGGTACTATAATTCTTTAAATTTACTATATTATAATTTCTCTCCATAAACCTGAATAACACAGATTCCCTGGGTGTTTCTTTGAAGTAATCTTTATAAACTACATAAATCTGTGCTTAATACAAAGAATGCTCTTAAGTAAGGATGCCTTTCTCACTGCTGACTTAGGAGACATTAAAGCTGATTCTACTTATTAATAGTAGTTATATTTATAATGTAACCTTAAATATTGTAATAATGATTTGTTTTTAGCCCCAAGGGGAAATAGCAGGTAAAATGCCTGTGAGTCTGTGATCATAATGAGTTTTTTCCAACAAAACATCATTTACATATGACTCAACAATCTTAGCATCATTGTAGAAATCCTGCTTTTCTATATAACCTGTTTCCCACATAACAGTTGACAAAAATTTTCTGACCTCATTATTTAAGGATCCCATATTTGCAAATTCAACTACTTACTAAAACTTATCATCACCCCATCACAGCACATATTATACTGAATTCTATCTGTTCTTATGGTATCCAGGACTGAAATTTTGAATTGAAATCTTGGCTTTAAGCTTCAACCCTACCAATCAACAGCTTTAGGAGTTTATCTTATCTCTGTGTTTCAGACCTTTTTTTTCTATGCCGTGAACATAGTCTTCACAAACTCCTACACATTAGTATATGAAAATTGAGATAATGATGATGTGCTTTGTAAATCGAAAATGATATGAAAATATGAGGTGTTACCTTACATATTCTAATTTTCCAAATTACTGGTGGTTCTAAGATAAAATTATAATCAAAGAAGGCAAACTGTCTGGTTTCATCCTCAATTGGGTTCACACATTAGTCAATTACTGTTCTTGAGCAATTCTAACTTTGAAGAAGCAGAGGACTTTATAATTTAATGAAGCTTAAAAGCATGTGGGCACAATCATATTTTTGCAAAATAAGTTTGCATTATATGAATGATCTTTAAAATTTAGAGATAAATAGGTTTGTTCGAGTAAATTACAAATTTGAAGGATATCGTATACAACCATGGACTTGTACATACAACTACATACTTGATTTTCACCAAACCCTAATAAAGGGAAATATTAATTTTTTTGGTTTAATGAAATAACTAAGAAGAGCGGGTTGCCTAATATTACATTTTCATACAAATAAAATGATGTAAAATCAATAAATACAAGACAACATGTTGGAAATAAACTCTACAACTTGAGGGAGAAATTGAAACTGGGAGAAAAACATGAAAGGGGAAATAATATCCAATAAGAAATATACTCATTACCTTACATATGTAACTGTAATCCCTCTGTACATCATCCTGAATAAAATTAAGTTAAAAGAATAAAAATGAAAAGTTTGCAAATATTAGTATATGAAATATATGTTCACAGTGTTTTTCTCAATAATGTCTCTAATAATAAATTGTTGGAAACAGTTGCTAAAAAAAGGAGGATTATACACAATGGAATTTTATGCTGCCAGCAGAAAGAATGGCATTGGCCCATTTGTAAGGAAATGGAAAGATTTGGAAAAAATCATATTAAGTGAAGTAAGCCAGATCCAAAGGAACATAGGCTCAATGTAATAATTAGTACACATCTTTGGACTCTCCTAGCAGAGGACTACAATAACACAAAACCTAGATACATAAGGTCATATAAGATGAGGCTAAATGAAAGATCTCTAGGATATGGAAACAAGAGCTTTATCTTGTGTGATTGTTTTTCTTAATGTACTGTGGTATTTTTCTTCTCTTTTGTTGCCCTTTGGTTAATCTTACATTGTTATTGCATCTGACTTTGTTACCTGTTATATTGTATATAGGTTTATTTGTTTATTTGAAATAGGAAAGGGAAGGGGGGAAATAAGATGATTGGGAAGGGATGGGAGAGGGAAATGGGGACAAAAACATGATAAGGGGTATCAATGTGTGAGAAGTAATGCACCTACTATGTGGCAAATATAACTGTAACCCCTCTATACATTACAATAAAAACGTTGAAAAAGAATAAAAGGATTGGGTAAATTATATTGTATCAGTAAAGAAAAAGTTTATATATATATATTAGTATAGCCATCTATAATAACAACAAATAATGTTGTCATTAAAGTACATTATATTACATGCTAGGCAAATGTGTATATATGTAATGATCATTCACATGAATATAAAGAGCTCTGTGATCATTCCTAGAAGGAAAAACTCTGGAGTTCAGTACAAATGAGAGCTTTTTAAAAGACTACTAAAATAAACACTATTACTAAGGCAATATATATATGTATATATATGTATATAATATTAGTTCACAAATTAGATTGTTTCAAAGTGTCTATTCTTAGCGCTCTTTAAATTTTAATACGTAAGCTTCTACCTATTCCACCTTGAATTTGCATTTAGAGAAACCGTCCTTTGCAGAAACCTTATGAGTAATATTTTTTCTTCAAGACCACACAATTCCTCACAGACTGGCTTACAGTTAATCCTCAGAGAAAATGTGTATGGAAAGACATTGTTAAAGAAGAAATGCTCTTTTATTGTTAATCATGTTGTTTTGATATCTGAGTCCAACTGACAGTTCATGTGCTTAAGCATATATCACTTAATTTTCCAACAGGTAGTTTTCAATGGATCTTTATATCTTTATTTTCCCTGGGAAGGGTATTCTGTCCACAACTGGATCTAGTACAGAGTATTTCCAATTAGCAACTATCTCTTGTTGGCTCCTTTATCACCCCTTTCACAATGAAAGAGCTTTTCCCCACCTGAAATTTCACTGTCCTACACATAGCTGATAACCTTCAAGTTGCATTAACTAATGCAATGAATTTCTAGATGAGAAAAAGGCATTTGAGTAAGTGGAGAAAGGTTCTCACTTCATGGCATAGGTAAGAAGTTCATATCATTGTATTTCCTTGGCTTTTAAAACACTTCACTTGGGATAAGGATGAGGCATACTAGGAAAGAGACAGGTCCAGAGATCTTCATAGGCCATTGAAATAGATACTAGATGATTTGCAGCTTGAGACATAAGGATAGCACAGACCCCTCCTGTTAGCCTTAATATATGGATATTAGACAAGAGCTGTGGAGCACGTCACATCAGGGAAATGGAAACCTTTGCTGTAAAAGGAGGCCTAACTCCTGGCCCAGTGCTCATTCCTGGTCTTGAGACTGCACCTGACTAAGATGGTGCCTGCCCCCTGGTTGGAAGGTGTGGCTGTGGTTAAGGCCACCTGTGGGATAGGCCCCGAACCCTTCTGCCCTCTTGGACAGCATAGCGAGAGTATCTCCCCTGCCCTGCCATGCCCACCTTTGTGCTGATAGGCTGCTGCATCCTATGTTAGCTGAATGGACTTCCTTGATAAACAAGTTCCTGCCTTGACCCGTCTCCCTGACGTGTCTGATTGTCCTCCACTGTGGGAGAGCTGGGTATGCCCTTTCCTTTCTTGGCTCGTCCTGGTTGGGGCGTGTTCTCCCTATCCTCTTGCAGGTCAGGAGGGACCAAAGACTAAAAACCCCAACATTCTGGTGCCCAACGTGGGGAGTGATAACTGTCGACAAGTCAAGCCAAGCGAGTTATGAGGTAAGGGTCTCCCTGAAAAAATGGAGCAATCTCACACCATGCATGAAGACCCAATGCTCAAGGCATTGAGATTTATGCTTAAAAGCCAAGGTTTGGAGATCTTGGATCCCCAGGCTCAGAAGGCCTGGGAGGCCTTAACACTTGCTGCTCCCTGGGTAATGGTGGCCAATCTTTTCAATTGGGCCACCTGGGACCACGTAGAATGCCTGGTGAGAAGGAGGGAGATTAACTTGGCAGAGCACTCTCCCCTCGGGGTCTACCCGACTTTATCTGCCCTCAAGCCCTGCTTCTATCCTTGCTCAGTTAAGGAGACATCTGAGGACAGCGAAGATGCCCCCAAGGTGGCCTCAAAGGGTGACCCAGCTGGGGAAACCTTTATTGAGGAGCAGTAGGAGTCAGGGTGGGTTAGCCCTCTCATTGCTCATGAGGAGAAGGTTTTTTTTTTATTATTATTATTATTGAGGAGCATTCAGGGTCACTGTGAGTTAGCCCTTCCGCTGCTCAGGAGGAAAAGGGATTAAAGCCTCACTCTGAGGAGGGATAGTTGGTCCCCTTTGATCCTGAGGCCAGGCCCCTGAGCCCTACACTGAGTGCTCCTGCCCTGGAACTCACAGCAGACAATTGGGGTAAGGAGCGATCTCCACCCTATTGCCATCCCTCTTCCTGCAAAAATGCTTCACCAACTCGTGTTAAACCAGAAGAGCAGGTTAAGCCGCCATCCTATAAAATCAGTGGTGACTCCTCTCTGCCATGCATGGCTTTCCTAGTAAATGCTAACCCTGGGGGTAATAGACCGGCCCTATGGTATCCCTGGGAGGCCCAAGATTTAAAAGAGCTTAAGAAAGCGGTTTCTGAGGATGGGCCTTAATTCACCCTGGGGCGAGACCATCCTCCAAGGCCTGGCTCACCAGCAGTGCACCACCTGACTGGAAAAATTTAACCAAGGCTGTGCTCCCTGGCCTCTTGTACTTCAAATGGTATGCTTTTTTTTTAATGAGGAGTGCCATGCCCAAGCTGAGAGGAACCAGGCTGTTGATGCCCGGTCCCTGTGACGTGGAATGCTATCAGGATCCAGTGATCAGTTTTCCACAGGCCTCCAGCAGGCTGCTATCCCTGCCCCCTACCAAGAACAGGTGCGGGCTTTGGGGCTGGCTGCAT
Organism: Megascapheus bottae; assembly: GCF_031878675.1. Taxonomy (NCBI): domain Eukaryota; kingdom Metazoa; phylum Chordata; class Mammalia; order Rodentia; family Geomyidae; genus Megascapheus; species Megascapheus bottae. The sequence goes on from NC_143527.1 coordinate 32,080,797, forward strand.
GGAAAAAATTGGAAGAAGGCCCCTCACAGCCTCCAATAGCAGGAATTACTCAGAAGGCTACCGAGGATCTTGCCACCTTTATAGAAAGAGTAGAGTGGAGCCTCCAAAGAAAGTTCCCCCCAGGGCCCCTCCGAGATTAGTTTGTCAAGATGCTGGTCTGGGAGGGGATGACCTCAGACCGTAAACTGGCCTGTGAAGGAAGGAAGAAAGATCTATGGGGAGGTGTATAGTTGCCATGAAGGATGTAGCCACTCAAGCCCACCAGTCACAGATGCTGGTTGCGATACTACAAGCCCAAACCACTTCACTTGCTGAGGTGCTTACTTCTGCCCTTACCTCTTTCAATGGTGCCGGAAGAGGAATCTGTTTTGGGTGTGGCCAGACCATGACCCCATTACATCAATCAATATTTAATAACATTCAGATAGCCTTAAATGCAGCACAATTGGCTCGTTATAATCCCCAATGCTCCTTCTATCTCTGGATTCTCCCCAGCTCTAGCCTACTTTCTGCAGCAATTACTCAGCTAGGTGAGCCCCTCCAATGGATACATGTGTCGGTAGGAGGGGATCCTAGAGTTTATTCACAGATTGACCAGTTGGCTGACCTAGTAATTAAGGGTAGAGATATTTCCTTGAGGCATTACAGTCAAGATCCAGATGTGCTGGTAATCCCCTACCAGTTGTCAGACTTCAACTGGGTCAGAAGAAACCACAGTCGGGTTGCCACTGCCTTGGAGGGTTTCATGGGAAAGGTGGATTGCCATTACGGTACTTTGAGATGGGTGTCGTCATTCTCAAGGTTACAATGGATGCCCCCCATACTGTTTTCCACTATGCCCCTCCCTGGAGCAGCAAATGTGTTCACAGATGGAGGAAAGGCGGGATCTGCCATGGCAATATGCCCCGCCTCCCTACCTAAGAAAGAAAGGAAAAGCACCCACTATTTTGAGCCAGTCACAGGATCTGCACAGTTTAAGGAGCTGTATGCAGTTGCCTTGGCCTTAGCCCATGTTCATGGATCAATGAACTTTTTTCGGATAGCCTATATGTAGTCAATTTGCTACCAACCTTAGTGTCAGCCTATATAAAACTGGACGGAAACCCAATTACTCCCTTAATGATTCAAGTCAGATTCCTGTTAAAAAAAAACCAGCTAAACCCATTTTTTCATATATTTTTTATTGTAAGTAATAGAAGGGTTACATTACATTCGCCAGATGGAAGGTACATTACCTCACATACATTTCTCATGTCTTGGTCCCCATTTCCCTCCCCCCACCTCCACCCTAATCTTGTTTCCCCCCTTTCCTATCCAATTTCAAATAACCAAATACACATATATCCAATATATCAGATAATGTGACATACTGTAGCAGTATGAGATAACCAAGGGACAGCAAAAGAGATGAGAGATAACATAGTACATTAAGGACAACTATCACTCATTATATGGCTTTTCTAAACTCATTTTTTAACAGCATCTCAGGGAACACCAGGATTTGCCTGGGAGGCTGATGCAAGGGAACCAAATGGCTGATCAATTGGCAACCAATGGGATTACTACAGCTACTGCTCGGCCTCAGCAGGACCTTCAGTTAGCTCACGGGTTACATGAACTAACTCACTTAAATTGGAGAGGGTTGCATCAGAGATTACCCCCTGGTCCCTATAGAAGACTTAAAAAAGATCGTGAGGACATGTACATCGTGAATGCCATTTTTACAAGTCCCACCTCTACAATCCCCTGGGGTCAATCCCGGAGACTTCAAACCTAACATTATCTGGCAGACTGATGTAACCCACTATGCACCTTTTGGCTGTAGATACTCATTCACATGCTTGTTGGGCTACTGCGCATTCTGGCAAAAGAGCCCGACACGCTGAAAGCCATTTTTTAGAATATTTTCTATCTTGGGTTTACCCCTACAGGTTAAAATGGATAATGGGCCTTGTTTTATGAGCAAATCATTACAACATTTTCTTCAGACTTGGAATATTAAACAAACCATTGGGATACCATATAATCCCAGGGACAAGCTATAATTGAGAGACACAATAAGACCTTAAAAACTCAACCAATAAAACAAAAAGGGGGAGGACAACCATGCTTACACTGAACATTTTAAATTTTTCTAAGGATTGGCCTCTGACTGCCTTTCAGAGACATTGGTCTAATCAGACACCTTATTTAAAGGATGAAGTCCATTGAAGAGATCCTCTTCCTGGATCATGGAGAGGCCCTGATCCCCACATTAGTGTGGGGAGAGGATTTGGATGTGTCTTCCCAGTGGGAGGATCAAACCCAATTTTGGAACTGGCTAGAGATTTAAAATATTGTCAGCAAACTAAAAAATAATTATCCAAGAGCATCCCCTCTTGAGGTATGATTTTCCTTCTCCCTCTCATTCACAGGAATGAGGAGACCATATTGGACACTCTGCCTACTTATGGTCGGATTCCTCATAGTCACTTGCCTTCTCCTCGTTCTGGGCATCATTATCCATGCCTCCCACAAAGACATTCAACGATCCCCTTCATGGGCCCCTTGGTTTCTTATATTCACATTCAGACCTTGTGTGATCAATCTCCTTCAGTTTCTTAGAGATCAGGTTCAGGTTAAAGCTGTTCAGCTAATGGTGGTCCAACAACAATATGCTGTGCTACGAGATGAGGACTGGGAACCCCTAGGGGTTGGCCCCAGCCCTTACCAGGATGTACAGGTGTAGACCAGAGGATAGAAGGGTTTCCTTTGTGGATATTGGTGGTCTCCCTTACTTAAAATCTCCATTTGGGTCTGCCAACCCTATAGGTGAATTGCCTGAAGAGCTAGAGTGGTAGTCAGTGATGGGTAAGATCCCCAGAGGGGACACTCTTGAGTAAGGCAAGCACCTGCTAATGAAACAAAGGGGGAGATGTGGAGCAAGTCACATCAGGGAAATGGAAACCTATGCTGTAAAAGGAGGCCCAACTCCTGGCCCAGTGCTCATTCCCTGGTCTTGGGACCACACCTGGTTGAGATGGTGCCTGCCAACCAGTTGGAAGGCATGGCTGTGGTTAAGGCCACCTGTGGGATAGGCCCCGAACCCTTCTGCCCTCTCAGATAGCATAGTGAGAGTACCTCCCCTGCCCTTCCCACCCTTGTACTGGTAGGCTGCTGCATCCTATGTTAGCTGAATGGACTTCCTTGATAAACAAATTCCTGCCTTGACAGGTCTCCCTGACATGTCTGATTGTCCTCTGGCGAGGGAGGGTGGGTGCGGGTGGTCAGTTGACCCTTTTCTTTCTCAGGTTGTCCTGGTCAGGGCATGTTCTCCCTATCCCTCCTGTAGGTAGGGAGGGACCGAGGACTAAAAACCCTGACAAAAAGCGATGACTCAATATTTGGGTACCCAATATTATGTACATGGTCTTGAAGATATAAACATAGACATAAAAATCTATGATGGGCTATACATTCTATAGACATAATGTTTTATTACATAGATTATGTATCTATGACATACAAACCCCCAGCTTAATTTTAATTAGGTTCTAAAATCTAAGTGCCAGTGATTGTATACAGAGATTCCCTTCTTTAATACTTGTTTGTTAGACATGACATTTGAAATATGATGTAAAAATCAATGTTAATAAAGTCTTTAAAAAATAATTAAAAATGACTCCAGTCCTTTTTAAAACATTTGAATATGAACTGTTCACCCAGTTAAGAAAGTGCACTCCCTTTCAGTCTAATGAAGGAATGGACCTATAACTGCAGCTGTCTGTTAGCCTTGTAAAAAACCATTAGCATTCAGAAATTTTAGTCAGCCTGCACTCTTACTTGTTAATACCACTCCCTGGCCACTTTCACCCACTCATACAACCCTCCATATCACTATGTTAAATCCTGGTAACCATTTCCCTGTCATAGATAATAATTTTTTTCTCGCCAACATAAATTTCCATCAATATCAAAATAAATGGCACTAGCAAGCTGTCCTAGAGAATGTCAAGTTTCTCTCAGGATGCTATCAAGGTGATATTAAAATCCCCACCCTTTTCATTTCCTTCTTATTCAGTACATATATCATATAACTGATTTAATACAAGTTTTTACACATAAATGATTTGCTTTGGTATCATATGAACACACTAAACACTTACTATCATGTTTTCAAAATTCTTTCTCCTTATTGATGTGCTTTGCAAATGTAGTCTACAGATTTTTCCCGTGGTTAAGAACAATCTAGAAAGAAATCATAAAGTATAAAAATAGCATTCCATGTTGTCTGATATATTATTTTATTTCCAACTGTATTTCTCTCCATAGCTGTGGAGTTTCTGCCTTTTCAACATGAGCCATTGGTGTTTATTTCATGTTATTCTGGGCCAAAGGTATGGGGCATTCTCATCAAGAGAGTTTCATATATTTGTTCTTTCCAGCAATGATGCTATACTGGAGCTAACAAAATATCTATTGTTAAAATTGGGAGTTTCAGAGCTCAATTCAATGCCAGTTGTTATTTTGACAGATACTTCTCTCTTAATACTAGTATCCTGATTTGTATTCTCACATTGATTTGGCAATTACACTGAGCCAGAACATACTAGAATTCTCCTTACTGAAAAGTCATGAGGTTTATAAACAACTAGGACACTTCCCGGTGGTCTCCTAACTACCCTGGGTTCTGTTGTCATTTTAAGTTCATCCTCTGGCACTCATTTTCCAAGCTGAATCTTACTGGAAACTACTTGAGTCCTTTGGGTAAGGAGCAGTATTTAAAATTCACAATCTGTACTACCTTGCATTGGGTATTGTTGGAGGCTCTCTTTTCAGACCAGACAAGTAGCACACTAGAATAATGGAACTTTATCTTTTGTCTCTGAATTGGATTTGAAATCTGAAAGAAGCTGATTTGTCATTTTCCAGTGATATTTTAAAAGCAGGCATTTCTGAAGAATTCTTAGCAATGCATTTAATTTAAGGAAAAAGTCAAACCTGGCAGGTGCTACTCAGATGAGAAGTTGGAGACTGTTCCAGTGAAGCATCTTGGGTAATTGATGATCATGAATGAAGTTTTTTCTTTTGTCAAGGTGATGATTAATTAAAGAGAGTAGTCTGTTTAGCAAAGCCTGGTACATATGATTCCTGAGAGAATCAAAATATTATATCATTTCTCTTTATAAGAAAGCTTGATGTAAATAAACTTACCATTCATTGCATTCCAGGTATCTGTGTACCATCCTGCAGAATACAGAATACCTTTAGACACAAAACCACTTCAGCAAGGCTGAAACAGTGAGAATGAAAAGTAACAAGTGCATATTTAAAATACTTTGGCCAATAACTTTCAGTATTTTTTGTAGATAATCTCTATTGTATAAATCCCTATTTCAAATTCCATTCAAAATGGCAGACCTATAAAGTTATGTTGCAGCAGAATAGCAGTAAGATTCAAGTGATGTCTGTAAACAAATATTATCCCTACTATTTAAATGAAAGAATTCACTTTGAAGATGTTCCCTTTCTTATCTGGAGATCAGCAAAGCTTAGAATCCCTGTTTTATTTCATCCTCACTGCAGCCCATTAGTGATATTTATAGGTCAATTATATGTTCTGTTCATCAACAAAACCTGGTGGCAAGAAAAATGCAGAAAATGTTTTTAAAGGGTTCCAAGGGCTGGTCTCAGTTGTTTGGGCTTTAGACCAAGTACAGTGTTATACTATAACCTAGCCCACTTCTGTACAACCAAGAGCTGCCAGAATGATGTCTCCTACCTGCAGGACAGATGTCACAATGCAAGATCAGCAGCCGCCTTGTTCCTTAGAGAGCAGCTGTGGAGTAGGCTATTTTGGGTACCAGCATGGAGCATGAGACAGGCAGTGCCAGAGATGAGCAAAGAAAGAAAGTGCCAAGAGAAGCAGTACACAACAGCTGGAGAATGTGGGAGAGCTTTTTAGTCATGGTATACAAGTTTTGGGAGAAGGTGTCTTAATCAAAACACTTCACTGAGCTTTCAATCTTGAAAGATATTAAAGGATAAAGGACATGGCAACTACTGAAAGTTCCTTTCAAGAAGTGTATCAGGATAACCCTTCAGAAATGGACGATATTTGAAGAGAAGATTGAGATTAGCAATGTTTTTATTATTTTCTTGATTTTTTTTAAATTTTCAAGTTTTCCTAAATGTTAAAGCCTAATGTTTTCACACTATTTTCAGAGAATCTAGTTGTCTTCCACCAGTGAGAGGGGAGCCTGCAGTCTTTAGAATATCAGAGACGGAGGCAGTCTAACCCTGCAGGGAAAGGGGCTGGCAGTGGGCCATCTAGTGAATACTTGAGTAATGGGTACTTATGTTCATAGCCTGTTAATTGCCAACCAAGTCAGAATCCACTGCATCTTTTGATCTCAGCATGTGGCTTGCATAGCTGGAGAGCCATGAGAGACATACATATACACACACCCACACATGACTGTGAAATACTTGAATACAACTTCCATCTACATGCTTACATTCATTCATTCACTTATCCACCAACCATATATCCTTCCATCCATCCCCTTGCTAGATTAAGACTTGAAAAAAGCATCATATTAAGTGAAGTAAGCTAGACCCAAAGAAACATAGCCTCCATGGTTTCCCTCATCTGTATTAATTAGAATATGCCTAGGAGAGTCCTAGAAGAGGTTTACAATAGCTCAATAGCTATATACATATGACTATGTAAAATGTTTCTAATCCAATTGATTTCCACGATGCGGAAATAAAAGGTTTGCTTTTTTGTTGCAGTTAGTTTTGTTTTTGATTTTGGTTTTCTTTTGTTTTGTTTTTAAATGTGCTGTTAGTAGTTATTTCTTCTGCCTTTTCTTTTTTTTTCCTTTTAAAGGCTATGTGTCCTTCATTTATTTTTTTCATATATTTTTATTGTAATTAATAAAAGGATCACATTATATCCTCCAGATAGAACTTGTCCAGTGGTCACCCTTTCTGATTTTGGGACCCTTTGTCTTACATGTAAATTTATGTGATCCAGGGAAGGGAAATCGCAGCAGCAGTGTCACTGGGTGAACCAATGCAACAGCAATTCTCATTATACACTGCTGGAAATGAACTTTACAACTTGGGGGAGCAGAGAGACAGGGTGGAGGGAAATGGGAGAAAATACGGGAAGGAGATAACAATATTGGAAAATTACTTATTACCTTACTTATGTAACAGTAACCCCTCTGTATATCACCTTTACAATAAAATAATTTTTTTCCTGATGTGAGATGTTTTTACAACATTTCTTGCCATTGTGACTATTTTGTTGCTGTTTTTAATGAATTGGCCAATGGTACAATCAACTTCAAATACAAACTGTAGTCAAAGGGAAACACCTCAGGGCAAGTAGGTTTCACCACAGGTCTGAGTGTCATCTGATTGTCCAATTTATAGATACCAGCAAAAGTGGGTGAGCAAAAACCCCATCCAATTACATGGTTTGAGCCCCTATTGTATCAATCTTGTGGATTTTTCATTCTGCCTTGTGAGAATAAGGACTTTCAGATATGAGCCTCCCTCAGTGGAGATTGTGATAAATCTGTGTCACTTATCAAAACTAGCTGGCTGAGAGTATGTTTGGAGCCCACAGTACTTGTCAGCTGAGCTGTAACTCAGCCTAACTGGACTTTTACGCTTCTTCAAACAACAGAAATTCATTCTCTCCTACTCAGGAGCCCTGAAGTTAGAGATCAAGGTGTCAGCCAGATCATGTCACCGCTAAAGGTTCTATGGATGGAATTTTCCTGGATTTTTTCCCATGTTCTAGAACCCCAGGCATCCCTGAGTTTGTAGCTTCATCACTCCAATGTTTGTCTTTGTCTCCACTGTGTGTATTTGTGTTTCCTAAGTTTCTTTTTCTCTATAATGATATCAATCATTAGACATAGAGCCCCAGTAACCCCACACCACCTCCTCTTCACTTCATTACAACTGTCATCATCTTATTTCCAAATAAGGTCAAGTATACAAGCTGGTGACAGATCTTGAAGAGGTGTCAGAGCCTGGCAGAAGGATGAAATTGCATCTACCTTCAACCAGAAAACATGTAATTAGTCAAGAGAAGAAAACCCAGGGCTAAGTTCTTTGACCCAGGTGACATTCTCTGTGACACATACACAACATCACATTTGCAATCTAATCATAGTAGCAAATGTTCTTTTCATAACAAACCAAGTTTCTATCAATTCCAGGGCTTGGGATGCCTTTCAATTGCATGTCAGAAGTCATTCTTGTTCAAATTCCTCATAAGCAAAGTGCTTGGGGCAGTCAGGAAATAAATACTATACCGGTGAGTGATAGAAGTTAGTTTCCTTTGTTTTGTACATACTCATTTTTCATTAAAAGAGAAAGTATCCTAAGTTAACCTTAGTAAGCAACAGCTTTTTGTTACATTGTTTTTGTAACAGGTGATTTTCAGTTCCTTGAAACAAAGGGACAATATAAAGCAGCAATAAACAGAGGGTCAAATAGAGAAGCATAGGGCAACACTGCACTACTTCCATTTTAATAAGAAAATGGTAAAGGAAGTGTGCAAGGTTGGTCTAACCAAAAATGAGCTGTAAAAATGATATAGAGAAATGAAACCCAAGTCCTACTCTTGGTCTCATATGTACACATGAGTAATTCCAGGCAATAAAAGATGATTCGAAATGACATCTCAACTTCATGTTGCATCTAATACAATTTCTGCTACTCATGTTAAGAAAGAACAGGATATCTTGTAATGTAACTCTAAGAGGAGATTTCACTTATTGCTTCAAATCACCCAGCTTCAAAGTTCCAGGGGTCTCAGTCTATGAACACATGTGCTATATGACTGCTTCTCAAATATCATAAAATTCAGTAACCTAGAGTTTAAAAATTGAACTTTGAGCTTGAGTATACAATGTTCTCTTAGTTCCTAAGTTAGCTTGAAACAGGAAAATCACTTCCAAATTCTTGTTGATGAAAACAAAAAATAATAACCTCAATAGAATGGGCAGTTTTAGTTGTGATAGTTTTATTTTGGGAAGAGAGAGAAAGCATTTAACCTCTGAAGGTTCAAGAACCACAAAGTTTAAAAATTCTTGCAGCAAAACTGTAGCTTGTGTATTCTGAGACACACTGCCTATGAAGTTAGTCATGTTTCTGTGCAAAATGTGTGCTCTTTCTCAAAAGGGTTTTCAGAAGACTTCAGTAAGCTTGATGAAGAGCATTAAATATGAAAGTAAAGGGGATAATATTTGACATTTTTGAAAAGTAATTGAAATATATTTCACCATATTTTCCTCTGTCATTCGTTTACTTCAGCAAAACCAATTCCTAAAGCATCTATTATCTCTCATCATTTTTAAAAGGGACTCATGTACACTAAAGCAGTGCAGAGAAAATGAACTATGAAAAGAATGATAGGGAATTCATTTGTCTGGGTTCAATGAATTTTAAGAAATGAGTTGATGTGATTGTCTTTCCTAGAGTTTTTTGTAAGAAGCCTTGCAGGGGCTGATCTCCACTCATGATTATTCAAGATGTACTGTCATTGTTGTAGCCTAAACATTTTGCCCTCGCTTTCAAAAGCCTTAATCCTCTATGCCAAGTAGGAGCTATGGGTAATTAGGGTTAATGAGGCTACATAGTCAGGCTCATCATGATAACATGAGCCCTCTTAGAAGGAGAAAAAGAGACCAAATTTATGTTCTGTGTCTGAGAATACAGTGAGGGACCAGCAGTCTTCAACACAAAAGAGCATCATACTACCCAGAACTGTGGGAAAATGTGTGTTTTCTATGCCTATTATAATTTCTTAAAGCAGACCGTGCTAAGGAAGTCACTTTAGAAGGTAGTACAATGTGTATGACTTCTTTAATGATGTTAAACATGAGAGTTTTCTGTTTAATTAAAAGTGGTAAATTAAACACATAGTTTTCTCTTAAAATCTTGTGATGTGCCTATAAGAGATGTTCATTTTAGAAATTTATTCTACATGATTTATGAACTCATGGAGAATATTCAAAAGAAACCTTTTTTTTTCTTTAGATGACAATAAAGCTTTTAAACGGGCTGCATGTAGTACTTTCAAAACAAAACAATAAGAGAAAATATGAAGAAGGATTTATTGCTCTGTGAGCCAACACAAACTACAACACTTTTAAAAGTGGTAATAACATTCCTCAGGGTATTAGAACTAATTCTCAAAGACAGAACCTGCTTCTGTTGAGAAGCTGGGCCCTTTAGATTTCAGACTTCTGTCAGTAGAGTGGGCTCATGTCTACCCTGACATCCCAAGATTAGTTATAAGACTTAGAATGTAAAGTCCAAATTTTGACCCTACATGTACCTTGATCAGGTATGATCCAGACAGATCTATGAACATGGCACAACACTGAGAGATGCTCTTTTAGAAACGTGAAGAGGAACACAACACCCACAAAGAGTTCTCATAAATAATCAATTAAAGCTTTCAATGTCATTAGTAAAATCCCAACAATTAATCTATTTTAAGTGCTATTTACATGCTGAACCATACAATAATTTTAATAATAAGTTGTAAAAATAAACTATTGATAATTATTTCTTTCTTTGAGAATTTTTTCCCTCTGACCTATACTTTCTTTTTTTTTTAGATTTTTTATTGTAATTAATAAAAGGGTTACATGATATTTGCCAAATAGAGGTACATTAATTCATATATATTGATAGCCTTTCACAAGTCTTGGTACTCATTTCCCTCCCCTCCATCCCCCCATCTCGGTTTTCCCCCGTTCCCTATCCAATTTCAAATAACCAAATAAAAATAAATCCAATATATCAGATAAAAAAGTGAGATACTGTAACAATATGAGATAACCAAGGGACAGCAAAAGAGATGAGAGATATAGTACTTTAAGGACAACAATCATTCATTATATGGCTTTTGTTTCAATATCCTGGAGGTCTTTTCAATTAGCTTCATATTATGTGGCCTTATGTATCAAGGTTTTGCTCTATTGCAGATCTCTGCTAGTAGAGCCCAAGGTTTCTACTGATTATGACAAATGAGCCTAAGTTCCTTTGAGTCTGGCTTACTTCACTTAATATGATTTTTTCTAATTCTTTCCATTTTGTAACAAATGGGGCGATATCATTTTTTCTGACAGCAGCATAGAATTCCATTGTGTACAAATACCACAACTTGTGGATCCACTCATCAACTGAGGGACACCTAGGTTGGTTCCATATTTTTGCTATGGTGAATAATGCTGCAATGAACATTGTTGTGCTAGTGGATTTAGTATGCCCTAGTTTCTGGATGGTTGGGTAAATGTCAATTAGTGGAATTTCTGGGTCATAGAGGAGCTCTATGTTCAGCCTTTTGAGGCACTGCCATACTGCTTTTCATCCTGGTTGAACGAGTTTTCACTCCCACTAACAGTGTAGTAGGGATCCCTCCTGGCCACATCCCCTCCAGCATCTGTTGTTATTAGTTTTCCTGATCCTGGCCATTCTAACTGGAGTGAGGTGGAATCTTAGAGTTGTTTTGATTTCCATTTCTTTTATGACCAGAGATGTTGAGCATTTCTTCATGTGTCTATAGGCCATTTTTGTTTCTTCTTCAGAGAAGACTCTCTTTAAGTCTTTGGCCCATTTTTTAATGGGATGGTTGTTACTTTGGGGATTAGTTTTGGAGTGATTTAATTTTTTGAGCTGTTGATATATTTTAGATATGAGGCCTTTGTCTGTTATTTGGTTGGTGAAGATCTCCTCCTACTCTGTAGGCTTCCTAATTAATTTACTAGCTATGTCCTTTGCCATACAAAAGCTCTGCAGTTTAATGCAGTCCCACTTATCCAGGCTTTCTCTTATTTGCTGTGATTCTTGGTCATTATTAAGAAAGTTTCGACCTGTGCCAAGGAGGCCTTAGTGTATCTCCTATTCCTTCTTGTAAAGTTTTCAGAGTGTGAGCTTTAACCTAAATATATTTAATCCATTTGGAGTTAATTCTAGTGCAAGGTGACAAAGCAGGATCCAACTTTAGTTTTCTGCAGGTGTTTCACCAGTTCTGCCAGCACAACTTGTTGAAGAGGCTGTCTTTCTTCCATTCTATTTTTTTGGCTCCCTTGTCAAAGATTAGGTGGCCATAGGTTTGTGGTTTAATGTCTGGGCCTTCAGTTCTATTCCATTGGTCTTCAGGCCTGTTCTTGTGCCAGTACCAAGCTGTTTTGATAATTATAGCTCTGTAAGAGAGTCTAAAGTTTGGAATTGAAATTCCTCCAGCGCTGTTCTTTCTGCTAAGAAGTGTTTTTGCTATACGGGGTCTTTTATTATTCCGTATGAAATTTTGGATTGCCTCCTCTATTTCTTTAAAGAATGCCACTGGAATGTTGATGGGTATTGCATTGAATTTGTAGATAGCTCTTGGCAAGATTGTCATTTTCACAATGTTGATTCTTCCAATCCAGGAGCATGGGAGGTTTTTCCATTTCCTTAGTTCTGCTTTAATTTCCTTTTTCAAGGCTTTAAAGTTTTCATCAAAAAGGTCCTTTACATTCTTAGTTAAGCTAATTCCCTGGTAGTTTATTTTCTTTGAGGCTATTGCGAAAGGAGTTGCTTTCCTGATTGTTGCCTTGTTACTCTCACTGTTGGCGTAGAGGAAGGCAGTTGATTTTTGAGGGTTAATTTTATAACCTGCTACCCTTCCAAAGTTTTGAATCAGCTCAAGGAGCTTGGGAGTAGAGTCTATAGGATTCTTTAAATACAGAACCATGTCATCTGCAAAGAGGGATAGTTTTACTTCCGCTTTCCCTATTTGGATCCACTTTATGCTTGTTTCTTGCCTTATTGCAGTGGCTAGGAATTACAATACCATGTTAAAGCGGAGTGGAGAGGGTGGGCATCCTTGTCTCATTCCTGATTTTAGAGGGAATGGCTTTAGCTTTTCGCCATTAAGTATAATACTAGCTGTGGGTTTGTCATACACAGCCTTTATTATACTGAGGAATGTTCCTTGGATTCCTAGTTTCTCCAGAGCTTTTAACATAAAGGGGTGTTGGATCTTGTCAAATGCCTTTTCTGCATCTATTGAGACAATCATGTGATTTTTGTCCTTGCTCCTGTTGATGTGTTGAATTATATTAATTGATTTGCGTATGTTGAACCAGCTTTGCCTCCCTGTGATGAATCCTGTTTGATCATAGTGTATAATTTTTTTGATGAGTTGTTGTAGACGGTTGGCCAGTATTTTGTTGAGAAGTTTTGCATCGATGTTCATCAAAGAAATAGGTCTATAGTTCTCTTTCTTTGATGAATCTCTGTCTGGTTTGGGGATGAGGGTTAAACTGGCATCATAGAATGAGTTTGGTAAAGAACCTTCATTTTCAGTTTCGTTGAAGAGCTTGAGGAGTATTGGTATGAGCTCTGCTTTAAAGACCTTATAGAATTCAGCTGTGAATCCATCTGGCCCTGGGCTTTTCTTGGCTGGAAGGTCTCTTATTGCCATTTCTATTTCAGAGCTTGAAATAGGCCTGTTTAATTGGGTTAGTTCTTCTTGGCTCAGTGTGGGTATGTTAATATTGACTAGGAATTTGTCCATTTCTTCTAGATTCTCAAATTTGTTGGCATAAAGGTTTGAGAAGTATTCCCTCATGATATTCTGGATCTTGGTAATTTCTGTCGTGATATTACCATTTTCGTCTGCGATTTTGCTTATTTCGGTATGCTCTCTTCTTTTTTTGGTAAGATTTGCTAAGGATTTGTCAATTTTGTTTATTCTTTCAAAGAACCAACTCCTTGTGTTGTTGATTCTTTCTATAGTTTTTTGGATTCCAAATCATTTAATTCTGCTTTGATTTTAATAATTTGCTTCCTTCTACTGGGGTTAGGGTTGGTTTGTTGCTCTTTTTCCAGGAGCTTAAGGTGAGACATTAACTTGTTGGTTTGCGATTTTTCCAACTTGTTGTAGGCACTCAGAGCTATAAATTTTCCTCTGAGTACTGCCTTTGCCGTGTCCCAAAGGCGTTGGTATTTTGTGTGCTCCTTATTGTTAAATTTCATGAACTGTTGGATTTCTATTCTGATCTCTTCGATGATCCATTGGTGATTCAACAATGTCTTGTCCAATCTCCATGAGTTACAGGATTTTCATTAGTGGAGATGTGTGTTCAGATCCAATTTGATGCCTTTGTGGTGTGAGAGGACGCAGGGAATAATTTCAGTGTTTCTGAATCTGTCCAGTTTGTTTTATGGCCTAAGATGTGATCTATTTTGGAAAATGTTCCATGTGCTGCTGAGAAAAACGTATATTGTGTTGTTGCTGGGTGGAATATTCTGCAGATATCTGTTAGATCTAGTTGGCTTATATAGTTGTTCAGTTCTAAGGTTTCTCTGTTGAGTTTTTGCCTTGTTGATCTGTCCATAGGTGATAGTGGTGTGTTAAAGTCACCAACAATCACTGTGTTTCGATCTATGTATGGTTTTAGTGAAAGTATAGTTTGCTTGATGAAGTTCAGAGCTCTGGGATTGGGTGTGTAGATATTTAGGATCGTTATGTCTTCCTGGAGGAAAGATCCCTTTAGTAGTATGTAGTAACCTTCTTTGTCCTTTCTTGCAAATTTTAGTTTGAAGTCTATTTTATCTGATATGAGGATGGCAACTCCAGCCTGTTTAGGGGGGCCGTTAGCTTGATAGAGTTTATTCCAGCCTCTCACTTTCAAAAGATGTTTGTTTTTTGGGTAAGATGTGTCTCTTGAAGACAGCAGAATGATGGATCTTGCTTTTTGATCCAACTAGACAGCCTATGCCGTTTAATTGGAGAGTTAAGTCCATTGATATTGATAGTTAGGATTGAGAGATATTTATTAGTTCCTACCATTTTAAAAGCTTTTATTAGGGTCTTTGTCTTGACAGTTCTTGTGGTCCTTAGATGGTATGATGTTTAGGTGCCATTTCTTTCCCTATATTGCATTTATTTTGGTTTTATATGTGTAGAACATCTCTGAGAATTTTCTGTAGTGTTAGTTTTTGTTGCTACATATTGTTGCAGCTTTTCCCTGGAATGGAATGTTTTTATTGTTCCCTCAGTTATGAATGAGAGCTTAGCTGGGTACAGTATTCTTGGTTGGTAGTTATTTGACTTAAGGGCATGACATATATGCTTCCAGTCACTTCTTGCTTTCATGGTCTCTGCTGAGAAATCTGGGGTTATTCTTATTGGTTTGCCTTTATACGTTATTGATCTCCTTTTCCTGGCTGTTTTTAGGGTCCTTTCTTTGGTCTGTACTGATCCAGTTCGGATTACGATGTGGCGGTGGGATGTTCTTTTCTGGTCAGGTCTGTTTGGGGTTCTAAAAGCTTCTTGTATATGGATGGGCCTGCCCTTCTGGATATTTGGGAAATTCTCTGAGATGATTCCCTGAAGTATATTTCCAATACCATTGACCTCTTTCTCCAGACCCTCATCAATATTAATTAGCCTTAAATTAGGCTTCCTAATTGTATCTTGGACCTCCTGTAGTGTTTTCTCATATTTCCTAGATTTGGATTGACTCATTTTCTGTTCTTTCTCTATAACAACTAAATTATCCTCAACCCTGGAAATTCTCTCTTCTGCATTGTCTAACCTACTATCAAAGCTATCTACTTTATTTTTCATCTCCCTTGCTTCTAATTGCTCATTTTTGTTGCCTTGCATCTCTTCTTTTAGATAATGTATGGATTTCTTTAGCTCCTTGATTTCCATTTGAGTGGTTAGTTCAGTAGCTTTATTTTCTTTGGACATTTGTTGGAGTTCGGTCACCTTTTTATTTGTGGATTCTATGAATTCATCCATTTTTCTTTGAAAATCCTTTATTATGGCCTCCTTTATGGATTCTTCTTTTTCACTTATCACCTTGTTATGGTTTCCTCTTGTTTATCTATGGCTCCCTCCCTTATCTCTTTCTTTATATTTTCACATTTTCATTAATGATGTTTATCAATTGCATTTGTATAGCCCTTCGAAGACTCTCCTCTAGGTTTGCCAGTGACTTCTCCATTGTCTGTTTATATTGAGTGGGGGATGCTGTTCGTTGATTTGACATTTTTCTTGAGTTTCTTGTTCTGCCCATTTGAAAATGGGAGCAAGATTAATACTAAACAAGATTATAATTTTTCAGATATATACAACCTAGACCTCTTTAGCTGGCTGACAATAGCTGTTCACAATTTTTGATTGGTATTATCACTCTCTCTTTCTTTTTGTGCACTTACAGACCAGTCTAATACCATCACTGTTAACCGATTTATGACTAAAACATTAAGCCTCTCAATCCAATCTCTATTGTATTTAAGTCCCTCTGAACCTAGAGTATAATTGAACACCTAGATATACAGTATTGTTCAACAGCCATCAAGTGTAGATCCATGCATTATAAGGGTTGAAAGACGCACAAAGGACCAGACATAGAAAAATAGAATGAGAGAGATCAGGGGAGGTACAAGAGGATTAACGTAGGAGTGTAAGGTTATTATAGTAATGAAGAAAAGGTATAGCGTAAGGATAACTGACCTAAGTTGGTAAGTAGGTAGCGTATTTGAGTACAAAGTTTGGAAAGTATTAGATAAAACTTATGTGTTGCTACACGACTAGCTCTCAGCCCAACCAGTGGCCTCACAGTGGGCCATGGGATGGATCTGTGAGCTTCAGTCTGAGTGTGGTGGGCAGATGTTTTCCTGTGCTGCTTCCAGAGGCGGTCCCTGGCCAAGGGTCTGGGTTTTGAGAGTTTCCAGGAACAGCAGGAGACAGCTCTGTTCCCAGGGGCGGGGTCCAGCTTAGGACGTGAGCTCCAAAGGTGGAGCCTTACCATTCTGCTTTTCAGAAGGCCAGCTTGGCTGCTTGTAGGCCCTTCAGATCCCTGCTGTGTTTTCACTGCTTTGTCAGAGAATCTGTGACTGTGCGGGGCTCCTCGGTGCTGTCTTGCTCAAGATTCCCAGCTGGAGGATGCCCTGCTCAAGATTTGAGGGGGACAGATGCTGGCTCCTATTTTCCTGCACACCCCACCCGCTGTTGTAAGTCAGGGACTCAGCGCCCTCCACTCTCCAGATCCAGTGGCCTGGGAGAGGAACCTGTTGGGCGGGTGGGAGTTGGGACAGCTCCGCCTCCCTTGGTGGGGTGCTGGGTCTTAGCAGCCGCCTGCCTGTCAGTCTTCAGTCAATGGCCTGAGGGAAGGGGCTGTTGAGGGAAGGGACAGGATTCTAGATTCCTTGACCCCCTGCTCCTGCCAGTCTTTCTCGGGCGGGGTGGAGGGGTCTGAGTTAAGTTCTATTGCTTGGCACCAGCTCTGCTTCCCTGATGTGTTTGGGGATGCGCTGTATTACTCACTCCTCTGCGTTCTGTCTGCGGGTGTTCCACGGTGGTGGGGAGTCTTTCACTCCCCTCAGGTCTCCTCCGCCACCTGTGGTCCACATCTGGGTTCCGCTGCTTGCTGTTCTGTTTCCACGTCCGGGTTCTGCTGCTTCTGAGGCTCGCTGGCCCCGTCCTATGCTGGTTTCTGCGGGTCGGGGCTGCCCGGCGCCCTCTGCCGCCACTTTTTGCGGCTCAGAGCCGGTGGGGAGGGATGGGGGAGGGATGCTCGTGTTCCAAATTCTTAGAGAAAGTTGGATGTGAGCTTTATCTGGATTTCTTTTCCGCTTTGAGTCCTTCTCCATTGCTTTTTGAGTTTGTTGTTGTGGATTTCTTAAGGTAGTTGGCTCGTGGGACTCCCTGGTTCTCTTTTTGTGAGAGAGAGCTAGGCAGTGTCCCTATTGTCTGGGTGCCATCTTCCGTTCACTAGAGCCTTTACTTTCTGAGGCCTTTACACAGATGATGCCATTGGGCAAAGTGAACAGATTCACTTCCTTTTGTTCAGTTCTGGCTCACTGTTGAAGAAGACTTGAATGTGAGTTTTAGTATTATTTACTTTATCACACCAAATGCCTTTGGTCATTGTTATTACGGCTTTTTGTTGTTTCTGCTGCTGTTGCTGTTATTTTGTTTTGTTTGGGGATATTGGGTCTTGCTATGTAGCTCAGACTGGCTCTGAAGCCATGATCTTCCTTTCTCAGTATACACTTGCAAGGATTACAGATATAAAGTCACTCAATCCTACAACAAATGCTTTGCTTTTTATTGTGTTTTTTTGAAATGATTTTGAATACGTATATTGTAAGACAATGTTGGATAAATGGATAGATACATGGATAGATGATAGACACATAGATGAGTAAGTACACAATTGTGCTTACCTTAATGGACAGGTTTTTTAGAAAATAGATGTTAAATGTATGAAAAGACTGATTATATAATTTTACATAAAAAGTACAATGGCAAGTTATGATGTTCTTCCTGGATGTCAAACTCCCAGTATTAAACTGTAATTATTCATAAAAATTAGCACCATCACAATGTATACAGTTGTTTTTAATTTTCATTTTCTCTCATACTCACCATCAGCATGTTAAATGCTGGAAAGAAAGAGAAAAGAGTTACTGACTCTACTTCCAAAATATATGTAATAGTGGGTCCCTTTTTTTGGCAGTTCCATAGATTATTACAGAATAATTTGGAGATAGTTCCTACTTGCCAGAGATGGTTCAGGAATTTAATCATACTCACTTAACACAGAAAGTGGTACCATAAACCATGTGAAGAGACATGCCTTGAGTCAAATTAATCACTCTATATTTCCTCTTCTACTCCATTCCTTCCTACAGAGAGCAGCCTGTAACTTGGAGTTTGAGTGTGTACCCAAAAGTGTGAGTCCTTTTCTTAAAACAGGGGCTGCAAGTCCAAGATTTGATAAAACCTTTGGACAATGTAGCATGATACATGTTCAACATATGAAAAAATCAGTAGCTTTGCTGAACATGAAGAATGAACAGGCTGAGAAATGATTTAGGAGAGTAATTCCATTCACCAAGGCCTTGAAAAAAATAAAATGAAATAGAATAAAATAAATAAATACTCAATAGGGTCATAGCTAAATAAAATACCTAGAAGAGGTACATCAAGGAAGATAAAGATTTCTACAGTTTAAACAATAAAACTATGAAGAAGGAAATTGAAGAGGGCACAAAAAGATGGAAAGACCTATCATGCTCCTGGATTGGTGGAATCATTATCCAAAAATTATGTACAAAAGAAATGTATAATTCTCATCAGCATACCAATGACATTTTTCACAAATATAAAATATCAAATGTCAAGCTTATATTGAAGTAGAAAAGATACTCAAAACACTCCTAAACAAAATTTACTACATTACAGAGTCATAGTACAGAGTCATAGTAGCAATTAATGCCATATTATTACCATAAAACAGAAATGAAAACCAATGGAATAGAATAGAGACTAAGAAACAATTCAATTTTTTTCAGAGGAGCCCAAAACATACACTGGATAAAAGATAACCTCTTTATTAGATAGTTCTGGGACAGCTGTGTATGTATATGGAGAAACCTGAAACTAAATCTCTATCTCCTTTCTGTATTAATAACAATTCCAAATGGATAAACAATCTAAGTTTAAGGCCAGATAGTTTAAAACTATTACAGCAATGAATAGAAATATACAAGAACATACCAATACAGGCACTAACTTCCTAAATAGAATGACAGTTCTCAGCAAGTAACAGCAAGGATTGACACATGAGATCCCATTAAAGTGAAAAGCTTCTACCCAGTAAAGAAACAGTCACTAAAGGAATTGACAGTCTACAGAATAGGAAGAAAAAAATCTCGGCCAGTTTATATATCTGATAAGATGACTGTACAGAGAGATCAAGAAAGGTCTAAAGTCCCAAAGCATCGACAATCCAATTAATAAACAGACAAATTATATAAACAGACTAATTTTGAACCATGACCTTCAGATCTCAGCCTCCTGTGTAGCTAGGATTACAGGTGTGAGCTACTGGCATTCAGCTCCAATGGTATTATTTTTAGACTACAGTGTTATATGCTTACTCTAATTTTTATATTTCACTATTTTATGTCACATAAATAGTATTATTGTATTTGTATTATATTACAATGGTTTTATTATATAACTTCAAGAATATTTTGGAATGGTGACTAATAAATACAGTAAATACATTCAATCTCTACAAGAAAAATAAAAACATTTGAAATATAAATTTGAATTAGT
The DNA here is from genome assembly GCF_031878675.1 of Megascapheus bottae. NCBI lineage: Eukaryota > Metazoa > Chordata > Mammalia > Rodentia > Geomyidae > Megascapheus > Megascapheus bottae. The sequence goes on from NC_143527.1 coordinate 32,100,940, forward strand.
GCATAGTTAAAAATTGAGAAAGCAGCATTTGGGAAAATGATATCTGAGGCATGTTGTTTGAAGCTAGTCCTGATATCTGAAGATCATGGTTCAAAGCCAGCTCAAGCAGGAAAGTTCATGAGATGCTTATCTCCAATTAAGCACGAAGAAAAGCTGGAAGTAGATCTATGGCTCAAGTGGTAGAGCACTAGCCTTGAGAAAAAAAGGCAACAGCTCAAGAACAGCACCTACAGCCTGAGTTCAAGCCCTAGGATCAGTGAGTGCGCATGCACGTGTGTATACACACACACACACACACACACACACACACACAAGCATGCACACACACACACACACACACACACACAGAAAATATTGCTACTTTAAAAGGTATGCTCATGTATTTTCTTTGGGATATGATGTATTAGAAAACATTATCACTTCCTTGCTTATGATAAACCACCATGCATTTCTATTTGTTGATGAGTTCAATATACATTTCTATTTGTTGTATGATTGATAACCCACCATACATTTCTATTTGTTGAGGGAAAAGATGTTAGGCAAGGTTTTAGAAAGAATAAAATGTTGAGTATACTGCAAAATACTGCATTAGAAAGAGCTTGGGTCAGCTACAGTGAATGGCTCATGCAAGAGATTTTTGTTGTTGTTTCAGTTTTTCTTGCCTTTTCCTTTTGTCTTGTTTGTTAGTTTTTCTTTGGGAGGGGAAAGGAGGACACAGAGAAGGTGGGACAAAAGGTGAACAATCGAGCAATAGCACTCACTAGACACTGTTGGAAATGAACAATATAGAGAAGGGATGACATGGTTCAAAAAGAAATGTACTCTTTATCTGACTTATTTACCTGTAACCCCTCTGTACATCACCTTTACAATAAAGATAATTTTTTTAAAAAAGAATCCATAATCATTCCAAAATAAATTTAAGGAGTTTTGTATCTTACTTCAGGCCTTTTTTTTTTTAGAGATAGTGTATTTCCTTATGGAAATTCCTAAATTCCTTAGGGAATCATGGATTCTATCTTCTCTTATTTTCCAGTTGCTCAGTTGGAGAGCTGGGCAGTTAGAAGAGCGCTGATGTCCCAGTTCCAGCCCACTTCAATTCTAGAAGTGCTTCTTTTCATTTTAATGCAAGTTACTGCCATGCATTCACAGTGGCCTTCCTCCTCTAGCATGGCACCCCTCCTCTGCACCAGATAATAGCCAGCCACTCACAGTTTCATTATGTGTGCGTGCCACATTGATGTTTCGTGTTCAAGGAAGAGCACATTTAAAATGCGTTGTTATTGCAGCACTTTGTATTTTCTCACACTATCATTTAGGACTCTTTGATAAAACAGCAGTCTGGGCTTCTGATGGTAATTCTTTGTCTACTAATTAGTGGTGGAGGTGCTGAGCTTTAAAAAGCTTTACATTGTGTTCTAAAAGGTCCTGTATTATGCAGGCAGAGTCCCTATACTCCTCTCCTTTCTGGGTCTCAACTACCAAGCCTTTTTCTTAGGGTATCTCTCACAGAGATTGGCACCAGCAGATTTGCAGGATACAAGCTTTTCAGTGTAACATAGATGTAAAAGGAAACCCAATTTCATGTGGAAATTGCCTCTTTTTTTCTTTTCTTCTTTGAGTGGACTAACGAGCAAACTTCAAAAGTTCCTTAGATTTGATTTTTACTTATCTGAAGTATATCCAAGAGTATCCATGGACTTTGAAGTGAAAAAAGAAAAAAAAAAAGCTTTTTTTGTTTTTTTTTTTCTTTTTCATAATAGTCCCAAAGGAATGGAAACCATAGTCCCAGTCTAGGTCCAAGTATATCACTAGCCTTGACGTCACTGGGACGTTCACATCAATCCTGAGAAACATTTGGATAAACACTCCTCCAGAGCAGAAGAAGCAAGGACAGGATCAAATAATCCCCAGGAAAACTGGGTTATGTTTATAAAGGGGGTACAGAGGCCCAGACACAAAGGAATGGGTGCCAGTGTATGGTAGAACAACCTCAACTTATTGAGCCTCCACTGGCTCAGGACTTTAATCCAAGATATTCAGGAGGCTGGGATCTGATCACATTTCAAAGTCAGGCTAGGCAGGAAAATCCATAAGATTCTTACATGCAATTAACCACCCCAACACCGGAAGTGGAGCTGTGGCTCACTGGTAGAGCACCAAAACTTTAAAAAGTGAGAGAGCAGTCACTACCCCAATTCTCCCTTCCCCTTTTCTAACTTTCTCTCACTTTGCTGCTGTGCTAGCTATTTGGAATAATAAGTAAACAATGTTTTGAGTAATTGAAAATGTGAGAATAGATATGGAAACTGCCTTTACAGTCTAAGTACAATACTCATAATTCTCTTAAATTTGTTAACGGCTGTGAATTTCTTTGTGAGGAAAAATACAACAATCCAGACTGACACTCTGCTGAGCACTGAACACTCATTGAAGGCCCCAGGCTGTCGTGCAAAAGGATTTTTAAAAAATCTCTTCCTTTCAAAAGAATGAATTACAGAATCTAATGTCTTCTTTCAGCAGCAAATATTTTCCTCTGGTATTGGAGATAGAACTCGAGAGGTCTCCTGCTAAGCAAATATTATACCACTGCAGCCATTCCCTCATTCCCTTTCCATTTCCCTATTATTCTAATAGGATTTCCTTCTATTTTTGCTTGAGGCTGGCATTGGATCTTTCTGCCTGTGCTTCCTACATACCTGGGATCCTCTGAGTATGCCAATCATTCCCAGATTGGACTAGAGGCCCTAAAAAATCCATTGGTCATGATTTCCCTTCACTCAAAATACCTTCCATTTCCTGAGATAACACAAGTCCAGTTCCCCATATGCCATTGACTTCCCATACTCAGGAATCATTTCCTTCCTGATTACTTAAAAAAAAATTCTGGTCAACCCAATTTTTAGGGCCTACCTGAAAATTTCTAGGTATCATTTGCTTTACTAGGTTGCTATTCAAGTGCAAATTGAGATTCTTCATTAAACATCTTATAGATAAGAAGCACAGCATCATTTTTAAAAAATCAAAGAACAGGAAATCCTACAACAAAAAATCTATTCATCTTCCTTGTCCTCTTCCTACCCTGTCAAACACACGCTCACAGAATATTTAATCTTTAAACAGTTGTTCACAATTTTCTCTATTAAAGGAAAACTCCTTACAATGTGAACAGAGAAGTGAAAAAGTTATTCCCAGGGGAATTTTTCTTAATTTCTAATCAAAATGGCTTAGATTTCAGAACCTGATCAGAGCCACCAGGTTCTTGGAATGGCATAAATAGAAGACCAGGAAGACTCAGTTAGGTCAGACCGTTGATGGACATAAACCATGACTACAAGTCTTAAACCTTGCAGTGGGATTTATATTTAAGGCCCATATTCCTGACTGAAAGAGAGCAGGTTTTTGAGTAGACACCAATCTTAAGTTCAAGTGACTTAGATGAGCCACTTAACCTGTTTAGCATCACTTCAATATTTATAACATTGACATTATGATTTATTCCATACTGCTCATAAGGCTGCTTACCCAAGTATATTTTTAAATTATTTAAAAATTATACTTTAAAAATTTTTTTGTTTATGTGGTACTAAGGAATGGAAACCAGGGCTTCATTCACGCTAGGCAAGCAATCTACCACTAAGCCACATTCCCAGCCAGAAATAAATTATAATATTTTTATAATTAATTTTTATCATTGATAGACATGTAGCTGAAAACTTAAAAGAATTTGTGCATGTAGTAAAGTAACAAAGTACTAAATTTGATATTGATGGATTTTTGTTTTTTTCTCCTACCAGTCCTGGGTTTGAACTCAGGGTCTGAGCACTTTTCTGCTTTCCTCAAGGTTAGTGCTCTACCCCTTGAGCCACAGCACCACTCCCAGCTTTTCTATATATGTGGTACCGAGGAATTGAACCCTGGTCTTCTTCCTGAATGTTAGGTAAGCACTCTACCACTATGCCAGACTCCCGGCCAATATTGATGTTATTTGTCAATACTAATCAACTGTTCAGTAGATTAGGATAGTGTACTATGTGTGTATATATATATGCAAAGACATTTTGAGAGTAGATTCCAAATTTTTGTAGGATGTGGTAGTGGGCTGTTTTTCTATTTATTTATTTTGCAGTACTGGAAGTTGAACTCAATCCTCTACTTTAGGTTCCTACTTTTAAATTTTAAAAATCATACTTCAAACATTCTTTCAAACATTGAAGGACTTTTCTTTGGATTCTTTAAGGATACTCAGTCACAGTAAATAAAAGAGCATACTTGGATTACTGAATTGAACCAGAACAACCTATATCAAAAAATCTCCAATGCAGTCATTTTACTTCCAAAGTCATTAGCAGTTCACTTACCCACAAAGTGTCACCATAGTGCCTGACTTGATCATACTCATTGAGACTCTGTTTGCCTTAATTCCTTAAATTCCTCTAAAAAGAAGAAAATTTACTGGAACTTCAGATAACTCCAGCTTGCTCTTTTAAATTGTTCATAATGTTAAAGATGATGTGATAAAAATGATAGTTACTGGGATTGATTTAAACACACACATATAGAAAATGGCCCCAAATGTGATTCTGTAATGAAAGAAATACAGTTTTAAAAACAGAATTTCTAATTCACGTAGCTCAGTGTATATCCCTCACAACTGTTTATGATCTAGCTTGCATCTGGCTCCTCTCTTTTGGAGGATGTCACATTGAGACCTCCAATAACAGTTGTTTCTTGGCAGATGCTACATCGAAAGGTACTCAGTCACCATGGCGGGAGCCCAATCCTGAAGCAAGATGACAGGAAAGGTGATGTCCAAGGACAAGCACTGTAACAGCTACTTTATTTCCACAGACAGGAAGGGGGCAGTGAAAACTGGAGGCGAGTGTTTGCAAGGAGCACAGAAATGTCTCAAAATCCAAGCAGTTTGACCAGTGCTTTGTGGAATTTTATAACTACCACTCTATGTCCACATTGACGTAACAAACCCAGTGTTAATAAAGTTCCCCTATAAGTCTTACGAGAGGTTGCATTTGATTCTGGAAAACATAAATAAATAATATTGTGTTCTCATATATCTCTAACCTAAGAATGTTAAACTTTTCTTGAAGGATATGTTATTATTTACAAATTACTAAGGGCAATCATTTGTATCCGCCAAGTAAGTACAATAGTTATTGGAATACTCAACAAATACCCATGGAGAACATTCAAAGAGCTGCAAAGGGCACAATTTGTGTTCTCTAAACCAAATAGTTTAAACTGTCAGGCACGCACTCTGCCATAAAACCAAAAGAAATACAAAGTTTGCCATGCCTCTGATGTCTCCATTTACCAGATTTTCTTTTTATCTTTCCCATATATCTTTTCAGGAATCCTGCAGACTTTGCAGACTTTCCTTTTTTTCCTTTTTTTTGTTGGTTTTGGGGTTTGAACTCAGGGTCCAGGTGCTGTTCTTGAGCTTTTGGTGCAAGGCTAGTGCTGTACCACTTTGAATCACAGCTCTGCTTCCGTAAGCTGATTCTTAAAGTGTGGTTGCTGGAGTTGTGGGAAGAACCTGGTTAAAATAGCACTGAGTAAAATTTCACAACTACTGCCACTGCACAAGGTTCTTTCCTGTCTGGGAGAGGGTGTCTGGGAGGACACTAGCAACAGCCTACTACTCCAAGCAAGGATCCAAAAGTGTTGAAGGAACCAGCATGGCCCCATCACCCAACCACAGGATACTTTCTGAGGCAAATTATTTCTTGAGAGATACAATGGATTAGGGTCCAGGATTTGCACCAGATGTGACAATGAGATACAGCCTGAGGGAAAACTTTTGGCTTGTGAGTATCATGGAAATATGAAATAAGAGTATCATCTGAGCCAGACACGGTAGCACATGCCTGTGATCTTAGCTATTCGGGGGGCTGAGATCTGAGGATCAAGGTTCAAAGCCAGCCTGGGCAAAATAGGATCCGAGACTCTTATCTCCAATTAACCTGTAGAAAAAGGGAAGTGGCGCTTGACTCAAGGGTAGGGCAGTAGTCTTGAGCTGAAGAGCTCAGGGACAGCGCCTAGGCCAAGTTCAATCCCCATGACCCACAAACAAACAAACAAGCAAAAAAGAGTATTATCTGAATCCCAACAAGGTTGTCCATTGTAAGGTCTTCTAGGAAGTTCTATTCTAGGCATTGATTGGACTGTACATATGGACCAGTTCTTTAATAAAAAGCTAGAATAGAAAGTTCACCAGTTCCTCAGACTTTAGCAGATGTGTTAACCTAAACCTTCCAAAATCTAAAACTAGGATACAAAAAAATCAAATGG